>NW_027530974.1:476476-610868 GCF_008692635.1 Crocuta crocuta | reverse complement strand
CCCCCCCCCCCCCCCCCCCCCCCCCCCCCCCAAAGCCTTGTAGTCTACCTTTTCCCACTCCTCTACCCAAATAGATCTTGGTGCTCTGCTCTGCTTCTTCTGTAGGCCTCACCTGGACTTCAGCAGGGCTGGCTGACTCTATGTGACAATCATACAGTCCCAGTGCTCAGTGCCGTACCATTCATTCAGTCTCTGGGTCTCTTACTACACACTCTTTTAAGACTGACTGGCCTAGAATATGTCAGGTCCACATCCATGATAAGGTCTTTGGGAAGGAGGGGAGGTATAGGGACAGGTCACTTGGCTTAAATATAGCTGCCTGATTCACTCCCTCAGCAAGAGCTGTGAGTAAGGATAGTCTTGCTTAGGAGAAAGATTTAAGAAAGATTCCATGTGTAATGTCTTCTGGATACTACCTAGAATTTATGTCTCAGAAGTTCTTTCTTTTTTTAAAAAAATTTTTAATGTTTATTCATTTTTGAGAGACAGAATGCAAACATGGGTGGGTCGGGGAGCGGGGGACACCAAATCCAAAACACGATCCAGGCTCTGAGCTGTAAAGAGCCTGACATGGGGCTTGAACCCACGAACCATGAGATCATGACCTGAGCCAAAGTCGGACCCTTAACCAATTGAGCCACCCAGGTGCCCCACTCAGAAGTTCTTTCTTAAATCCAGTGTTGAACTTTTAAAACCCTTTTCATATATAAATGTTGGCAGTCCATAAGGCAGGCACAGCATCTTTATTGTTTATCCCTCCCTGATATACTATCAGACACTAGCAGAGTGACTGGCCCTAGCACCTAAATATTCCGTAAATACTTAACTGACTGACATGGCCACAGAAATCCATGCAGCTCTTCCTAACAACCATTTCTAATGGAATTTTCACATGAAAATGCATGTTCATATAATGCAATAAGAATACTAAAAGAGAAATTGAGATTCTACTCCCAGCTCTGGCATTAACTAAGTATATGACTTTAAAGAAAGTCACGTAATCTCTCTGGTTTCAGTTGCTTCACCTTTAAAATGAACTGAATTGGATGAGAACATCTCTGAGGCCCCCTTCCAGCTATAAAATTCTGTAGCTCTGACTAACAGAATCAAGATTAAATTCACTCCACCCTTTGAGTTTCCCCTCCCAGTGCCGTATATGGGTGCAAGAATTTGATCATGGAGATGAACTAGATCCTCCCAGACACCAGTAACACTCTCCGGCTACATAATTATCATTGTCATCATCATAATAATAATAAATAACACTTACTATGTCCCAGGCACCATTCCAGGCACTTTATCTATATTACCTTATTTAATCCTAAAAACAACCTTAAGAGGTAAGTACTATTATTGTTCTCATTTTTCTGAGGGACTGGAAGATTAAGGAACTTGCCAGAAGTTACCAGGTGAGTCCTGGAGTTGGGATTTAAACACAGGTGGTCTGATCCCAAGTCTGAGCTCCAACTACAACAAGCAGTGGTTCTCAGTGTGGTCCCCGACAAGTAGACCCAGCTTAGCCCAAGAACTTAGAAATGCAGATTTTTAGACCCCATCCCAGGCCTATTGAATCAGAAACTCTTGGGCTAAAGGAAGCCATCAATCTATGTTTTAACCATACAGATGGTTCTGATGCACACTGAAATTTTTTTTTTTTTTACAAATAGTTTATTGTCAAATTAGTTTCCACATAACACTCAGTGCTCATCCCCATAAGTGTCCTCCTCTATGCCCATCCCCCCCTCCCCCCCACATCCATCAGTCCTCAGTTTTTGTCAGCATTCAAGAGTCTCTCATGGTTTGCCTCTCTCCCTTTCCCCCACCATTTCCCCCCTTCTTCTCCCCCTTGTTCCTCCGTCAAGTTCCTCCTAATCCTCCTATACGTGCAAACATATGATATTTGTCCTTCTCTGCCTGACTTATTTCGCTCAGCATAACACCCTCAAGGTCCATCCATGTTGCTACACATGGCCAGATTTCATGGTTTCTCATTGCCATGTAGTATTCCATGGTATAGATAAACCACATCTTCTTGATCCATTCATCTGTTGATGGACACTTAGGCTCTTTCCATGTTTTAGCTATTGTGGAGAGTGATGCACACTGAAATTTTAAGAGTTCCTGCCTCCTGTCTTCAACACTGTCTTTCAACATACCCATTAGTGGTTCTCTAGGTATTTACTCCCCAGGTATTCTAATTGGAGAATAAATACTTAGAGATGTAGTACTGTTGCCCATTTGTACGTGGACAAGGCAAGGATTCAAATATAGGTGACCATAAATTAGGAGCTAGTTTTACTACTTTTCAAGCTCTCTGTCTCCTAGTTGACATCATAGATGAAATCACTACCAGAAAAGTCAGGAGGTGGAGACAATTACAAAGGAGGGAGGAGAGGAGGATTATTCCTCCAGCTCTGTTAACAGAGTTGAGGAGACCTCCTCCATGGATCTCCAGGAAAGTCTTTGACAGGTTAAGCACATAGGATTAAGGCAGTGCATCCCATGCACTATGGACTCTCCTTCCTCACGCAAGGCTGACCCTTCAGCCCTGACCTGTCCCATGCAGTGTCCCCTAGCTGCACGTAGTTACTGAGTATTTGCAATGTGTCCAGTCTGAACTGAGATGTGATACAAATGCAAATTACACGCTGGACTTCAAAGACTTAATACACAGAAAAATAAGGTAAAATATCTTGACAATATTTTATATTGAAATGATACTTTACTGTATATATTGGGTTAAATAAAACATTAAATTAGTTTCACCTTTTCTTTTTATTTTTTAATGTGGCTAATCGAAATTTCAAAATTCAATATGTGGCTTGCATTATATTTCTATTATTTTTGACTAAACTTGTAAAGTCCTGCGTACATCTCCCATAATGCACATAATATGGTGTGTGTATAAATAGTTTTTATTTACTGGTAACAATGATTATCAAACCTGGAACTGAGAGATCTATGGCAACACTAGGACCTGTTATTCAAGGGAGCCCAGAACCAGCCCAGAAGTTAGATTCCAAATGTCAGAGTCAGACTGAGGCAGAACCAGGTGGTCAGGACGGGCTTGAGGGATAAGGTCATAGAAAAGTCAGAGCTGGATTCCCAAGAACATGTTTAAGCCAGGAACCATGATCAGGGAGATGGACAATCAGGTGGTCATGAGTATAAAGTAACTTCCTGCTGCATGCCTACAGCTTTTATATTGTTCTGCTGAGCCAGGAACTAATTCTAGAATGGCTTACCTGGGTATGCGAGTGGGAACAGGTAATTGGAAACACCTGGTTGAGGTAGGTGGCTGGGCACGCTCCAGGAAACAACTACTTCTGGGAAGTATGTTGTGACAGTAATGATGTTAAGGCCAAGTTAGAGTATTTGTTAAATTACAGTGACCTGAAAGTGAGTTTCCATATTCCACGTGTTAGTCTGCAAATTACTGTCGCCCTCATATAAACCTAACACCACACAGTGTTAAAGATAGATGGAACTCTATATAGAAGCTACAAGCTGAAGCAATAATGCTTATATTAAAGGCAACCATAGTCATTTCATTACTATATTGAAACAATCAGCTTATGTGATAGCCATCACAAGATAGCCCTTTGTGGTAGATTTTTCCTAGAGATGGCTGTAATAATCCCTCCCATTTGGCAGGCCCTTTTGCACTGTGACTCCACAGCTCTTCTTATAAGGGAGATTCATTTTCCCTTTGTAAGAGTTGGAACTGACCCTATAACCAGTAATATGCAGAGGAAATGAGGCCTTATTAAGACCTTATGAGGCCTTGCAGCTTCTGTTTTGTAAAAAATCTTGAGCTGAACAATGAGAGATCACAAGTTTGGGTGACACGTGGAGGAGAACTGAGCACCAAGGACCTAGGCCTCTGAAGGAGGCCGGCAACCCCAGTTCAGATCACCTTGACCACGGGAAACAGAGACGAGCCATCTTGCCTGAGCCCTCCTGAATTTCCAGCTCGGACAATCCTCAGCCGTAAAAAGATTTAGACCACGAAATGTTAGGATGGCTTATTAAGCAGCATTAGACAGGTGAAGCATCCCTATTTGTATGTGCATTTTACATTAAAGTCTTTCGTACATGATTTCTACACTCACATAATTTAGGGATACATATTATAGCTTAAAATAATTCCTTATGCATTCACTCAGAATACATTATGCTAAACATACATACATACAAGCTGTGTATTTTGCTCAAATTAATTTTAAGTCCTAAAAGGCCACAAAATGGTATTACAGAGGAATGAAGAATGCCTCTGTATTCCCACTTTTATACTGCAGAATGGCAGGAGGATGTTGCTGATGGAGGAACCAATTTTGCTGTCTGTGGCATAGCCTCCTAGCTGAGAAACAGTGCAGATTATGATCTGGTGTAAAGGCAGCAAGAAAGTAATGATGGCCAAATAGTACCAAAACAGCCTTGTTATTTATGGACTATTCTATGAGCCACACTAACCAAGTGCTGAAAAATGAGAACAGCCATGAGTTCAATGAGAGGCTTTTCAGAGAAGTTTGAAATGCAGCAGCAAGATGCCCTCACTGCACTTTCCTGTGCCCCCTCATATGATTCCTCAGCAAATTTCCAACCTTGTTCAAATAGTATTAATAATTGGAAAGGCACTACCCCAGGAACTGTACCTGATCTGGGAGTGAAGAGAGGGTTGCAAGGAGAAGAAAAGGAGCAAAACAGATGAATAGCACAAATCAAAAGGGGTATTATTCAAAGAAAATTATATAGCTGGAGCTCAGTTTATTGTTCTCCATAGATTTTTAAAAATTACAGGCAACATGTTTTTGTTTAGTTTGCTAAAAGCAGAGGTGGGCAAATTACAGTCCATGGGCCAATTGACTGTTTTTATAAATAATGTTTTATTGGGATGCAGCCATGCCCATTTGTTTCTGCACTGTCTGTGTTCTTGTATATGGTCTTGTGCCACAGCAGCAGAATGGAGTGCTCGTGTTAAATACTATATGACTCTCAAGCCTAAAGTATTTACTACATTGCCCTCTAAGAAAAAGTTTGCTGACCCCTGGATTAAAGAAAACAAATGGAAGAATTATGCTGGAAGTAACCAGGAAAGATATAGAAAAGAAAAAGAATATTCATCCAGAAACTGAAGCCACACTAGCAACAAAATTTAAAATAAATGTTACTGAAAACAATCAGGTGAACAGGCAGGAAGAACCCACATAAAAGAATAGGGAAACGAACAAGCATAAAAATGATTCAGTAGGGTATAATAGGCACAGAAGATAGAAGAAAAGAGATACAACATGTGCATAATTGGTGTGCCTGAAAAAGAAATGGAACAAATAGAAGAGGTAGAATATATTCCAAGATTAATAGAAGAAATAAATACATTATCTGTATTTGCCTGTAGTATCCCAGAAAAACCCATTCAGGATGATTAACACAAGACTACCAGCTTTTAGGCTTTCTCTTGTCTCTAGAGAAAAACTGCAGTTTTTCGTTCAGTGAATATTATGTCAATGTAGAATAGTATGTTAACAACAAAAGTGAAAAGCGAGAGCTCTATAGCTTTCTAAATTGTGTTGTTATTTTATTGTTTTTATTAATTTATTACCTAGTGATTCTTTTCAGTAACTTTGTATCTTTATAATGTCTGAAGAATTCTATGAAAGGAATCTACAAATCACAGTATTTTTGTCCATGAAGAAAATTACTAGAATGAGAAGGCCTTAAGGCCAGCCTTTGTTTTTATACTAGATGATCTTCTTGATATAGTTTTATTTATATAATCATTTGGTACCTGTTTCCTAACTATGTCATAGTAGGGAATAGTCTCCCATGCTAATGCTCAGGCCTGTGTGTGGGTACCACAAAGCATAAAGCCTGACCTAGCGCAAGATTACTTGAAGTCTTCACCCAAACCATATGAATACCAAGCTGTTACCATGAAGACACAACTAAAGTTTAAAGCCAAAAGATATGTGAATGGAGCCCCATTTGGCATTTTTTATTGGGAATTTTTATTTCCATGTGTTCAATGGATGTTTATTCCCATGATTTTTATAAGAATTATTTCATAGACTTTCTCCCCTAATATATATATAAACATATATATAAATATATATATAAACATATATAAATATATATATATTTCTAAGATTATGTTTGTGACAGTAGCACATAAGGCACAAAGCACAGGACTGAAAAAGCAGCAGTCAAATAAACATAGTTAAACATAACCTTGATTAACAAATCTTGTTATTCATGGATGACAGCTCAGTTAATAAGTGTTTGTGGCTTGGATACTGAACTGGAGGTTAATGGCGAGGTGGAAGCAATTGTAGAATCCAGATTTTTAAGACAAACACACATCACACCCCAAAAGGCATGCATGGAATCAGGTGTAGTTAGTCGGCTGTGGTGATGTACTTTGGGTGTTCTCCTTCACTGGTCCAGCTGTGAACAGCTCCCAGAGCTACCAAATCAAGGAAAGCCGAATGATCCTTCACTACCTACTTCCGCACGCATGATTTGAATAGCCAAACAGTACATTGTGGGACAGAGTGTTTTTACTTGAATTATTTTTAATTAGTTTTATTTTGACTTCTCTAAATTAGATTTATGGAACAGATAGGTTCTAGCTATAATTATATAGTTACCAGAGAACACATGTCCAAATTTAACTAATATTTATAACCATCTACACCTGGCCTTCAAATGTCAATGGTATGGTGTCAGATTTCTTCTCGACCTCAGTGTGCCGTAAAAGCAAAATGAATGTGAGACATGATTTGAAAACTGCACTTTTCATTTGCCATTAAGGAACATTTTTATGTTGAAGAATCTGAAGCTTTGGTACATTCCTTAACTGATTGTCTTTCCTCCCTGTGGGATGGATTAAAAGCAGGAGATTTTTTTGTTTGCACTGGTGATCAGGTCACGGCTGAAAGTAAATAAGTATCTGAGGAAGTGGATAAGTCAGTCATATCCTTAAAGGGCACTGAAAGAATGTGGGAAGACTCTCTTTTTTTCTCCTTCATTCCTTGAGAGACAAAGAGAGAGGACTGACATCTAAAACATGTAACCTCAAAATTTTGTTTCTATAGTCAGACACCAAAGCGTAGTGGCAATTTGATCACAGATTGGCCTGGCTGTGTTATGGGTCATATGTTCAGCATGTGAACAGGAAGGTGAGAAGTGGTGAGCTTTTGCCTCAGTTGTGCCATCCATCAGAGAATAAATGGACCAAAGCAACGTGTGCAGCTGTATAAGGAGGTGAATGGCTGAGTACTTCTCACACAGGGGCCTTTGTGTCCTGGACATGATCTAGCATTATGATGGGATGCACTGGGCCTCGGCTTTGTGGCAAATTACTAACCCATTATCACACCCGAACACAAGATCATTTATCTTCGAATCCAGAATGTCACCTGTTCTTCATTTACCAGTCAATAACCATTAATTATGTTCAGTGGAAATTTAAACAAAGCCCTTTCCCTCTGTTAAAACCAGTAAACTATTCAGTAATAACAAATAAATCTGGAGTTGTATATCCTTTCCCTTCCCATTCCCAGACTGGAGTCTGGTACAATATGAACTTTAGAGGAAATGCCTAGAAATTGATAGGTCAAAGGCCGTAGATAGTCTGATGGAAAAGAAAAGAGCAGATTCTTGGCACCCACTTTAGTGAAAGTGAGAGGCTCCTACTGATCCCCAAATTCCTGTCGGGGAAGAAAACAAGTACCAGGGAACTCGTGCCCAGTGTTTAAAGTAATCTACCATTAACCAGTAATCATATTTTCTTCTTTTATTTTTAGCAAGCTCTTGCTTTCTTTCACATGACTAAAAATATAATTTTTTCAAAACCATTCTAGCACAACATAGTGTTTCAAAGGAAATAAAATAAGCTGAGCCGTCCTGAAAGACCTATTTTAAATGTTATTTTTAGAATGGAAATTTGAGTAAAACACATGTAAGTGTATACGCTAATCCCTCAGAAAAATGTTCAAATAGAAATTGTAGCCAGAAGCATAATTTAGTTTTTCCTAACGACTCTGAAAGTATTTTTAAAGAAAGCCAAAACGTGTGTGTATGTGCGCGCGCACGCGTGTGCACCCACACTCAAGGGAAATGGGAGGGTCAGCTTAGTTGGGGAAGGGTGGCCAAAGGGCAGACTCAGTCCCGGTGAAGCCAACAATACTGTGTGCCATTCATCATACAGAAACTCAGTGAGAAAATAGGAATTTATTTCAAGGACTAGACCTCAGGCTCTCGTATGGGATCTGGAAGGAGAGGGCAGAGTTTCCAGACAGTGAAGGAAGAGGGCATTCTAAGCTGTAGGAACTGCACATGCAAGGCACAGAGATACAAGGAGCTAGCCCCCCACTAGGCTTGTGCTAATGCACATGTATGTGGCTTGGTGCCCATTACACAAGACACCTCTGTGAGGACCTTCACAACAAAGTGTGCTGGGAACAGGGCTTGGCCAGCACAGCTGGGCTGCATTTCAGAACCCACTCATCCTCTCAGCCTAGAGCATTTAACAGTGTCTGGCAGCCCTAAGTTCAGGGAGGTACAAAGATTTTGTAGACTCTGCGCTGCATGGACTATCGCAATAAAGAGAACATCTTGCATTTTGTGCCTTTTAAAACTTCATCAAGTTTTATTACTAATTTAACAATTTTTAAAGTGTTGTTCATCCACTGTGTTTACCACCTGAGATCTCTAAATGCAGAATTAAGCTGCAGATATTTCATTAACATCAGAAGAAATCTCTCCTAGCCAAGACAGTTTCATTAGCTACTTTTCAGTATATCACTGACCTGAATCTACTGCCGTTGCCCCACCCAGTGTGCCCCATCTCCAAGGCGTATAAAATTGCCAAAGGTATCATCTTCCATAGAACAAGAATATGATTTTAAATAGTCTCAATAATAGACCAAAAATACAAAATGTTCACAAGAAATAACTTCAAGTGAAAGATAATTTTTTTTTAAATTTTTCAGAAGGATGCCACAAATTCAATGAATAAAGCAGAATTAAATTTTTGGGGGTTACATTCTCTAAGAAAAAATAAATTCCCCCATTGATTACAGCAACTTATATTTCAGCTTCTCCAATAGTAACTGGAGAGACACCGACCAAAATAGTTCTCTTTAAATGTTAGAACAAGAGTTTAATACACATAATATTGGGGACTGTGTTCTAATGAAGTGCCCATTATTTTTTAAGGTTTTTTTTATGTTTATTTTAATTTATTTTAGAGAGGCAGAGAGAGACAGTGTGAGCAGGGGAGGGTCAGAGAGAGAGAAATACAGAATCCAAAGACAGGCTCCACGCTCTTAGCTAGCTGTCAGCCCAGAGCCTGACGCGGGTCTCAAACCCACCAACTGTGAGATCATGACCTGAGCCGAAGTCAGACGCTTAACTGACTGAGCCACCTAGGTGCCCCGAAGTGCCTATTATTTTTACCTATTTTATTTTGAAAAGTGGGTATGAATGATGGAAAAAAAACTCTTTTTTGGTTTGGATTTTTCTTAAAGAGGCATGCTCAGTCAAATACAAGCTATGCTTTTGTGGGGTTTTTTTTTTTTTTTGATCTGCATCTTCTGTGTAACAAAATCACAAAAGTTAATACAAGCTATGCTTTTGTTTTTTTTTAAACTGCATCTTCTGTATAACAAAATCACAAAAATTAATGTACAATTCCAAACTATAGAAACTGTAGGCCTGTATAGCTACTGATAAAAGTTGTTATAACTGAGTGGAGCCAGACTGTGACAGTTGCCACCAGTTTGTGTCTCAGACATGCAGTTGCATTGTTGCTCAACTAGATTTCTCATTCTGTTGAAAAAGTGCACCAGTATGATGCCCCCACTGAGCATCTGACCTTGAAATGCTACCTGATGAATCCTGAACTCTGGTGAAAACCTTCTTATTGCCACTCAGATAACTTTTTAAGAGACAGTATTGCTCATCACATGGTTCTTTTCCCATTAATGGTTCTTAATTATTTTGCTTTTTGATGTCAGCACATTGGTAAATTTCCAACTTAATTGTTAAGAAATTTGGTTCTAATGTGGGGGGAGGGGGGGATGGGCATGGAGGAGGACACTTTGGGGATGAGCACTGAGTGTTATGTGGAAACTAATTTGACAATAAACTATTAAAAAAAAAAAAAAGAAAAGAAATTTGGTTCTACTTTTGAGGAAAATCATCTGTCTTTTAAAAATGACTTTTTCTTACCTTCTGTCCATGATATGAAGGAAAATTGTTTAAAACTTTTTAAACTCTTCCTTTTTAAAATACATAAAAACCTTCTTTACCACAGATACTTGTTCCTCTAAACTGTAACCCAAAGACCTGCTGTGTGGGAATCAAGATGCCTAAATGTTCTCACATCTGCTGAGTCCAGACTTCTGTGTCCCAGGCATCTATACAGAGATGTTCCACAGATGATTCTCATGCACATTCAAGTTTGAGAACCACTACTGTAATGGTTAGAATATTGTGGTAAATTCATGGTCATTTTCTAGCTGTACTGTCAAAGAATTCATACAAGGAGAACATTAGACTGAGGTGACTTTTAATGCCTTCGTAGCCTATGTAAGTGAATGGAAACCTAAGCCAGAGTCCATGCGCTCAAATCCAAGAAAATGAAACTTAAGAACAACCAATCACAAAGAGCTACCTCTGCATTTTCAAATAAGGCAACTGTGTAAACTATAGTCAATCAAATAATTTGTTACTGTGCTTCAGTTTGTACTGTATAAAAATGCTACTGCTCCTTTCTGTTAGTGCAGTGCTCCCAACTGCCTTTGGTTTAGTGCTGCCCTATTTGAATTGATGTATGCTCCAATAAACTCTTGGGAAAAAAAAAAATTTTAATGTGCCTCAGTTTACCTTTTAGCAATGTCCATATCCAATTACATGCTTTTGATAACATCATATTTCCCAGGGGGCAGCTGGATGCATGCAACTTTAACTTGGATTTGTCTCTTTCTCTCTCTCTCTCTAGGCTATGTGGCTGATGTTGCAGAATGATGAGCCAGAGGATTTTGTCATAGCTACTGGGGAAGTCCATAGTGTTCGGGAATTTGTAGAGAAATCATTTTTGCACATTGGAAAAACCATTGTGTAAGTATAACTAAGAGTTGATTTCTGGTCATTTATCAGACATTTGCCGGTAAGTTTGTATAAGTGCTTGCTCTCCACCTTGGTTTTGTCTTTTTCCCTTTTTTACTCTCTTGTGAAGCAAGACATGAAGTTTCAGTGTGAAGCAGGCAATTTGTTCTTCACTGCATCTGATCCAAGCTATATTCTTTTTTTCTTTTTTCAAGGTTTTAATTTTTTTACATTTTAAACTTTTTACTAAGGTTAATATCTGGTTTACTGTGATTTTACTGTAGGTAATTCTGCTCTCACCAGATCAATGTGATAACATTACACAGTCTTTTTTAATACTTTAATTTATATTTTAAAATTTTGAAACCATAAAAAACTTACAGAAAAATTTCAAATCCATTACAAACAATCTTCTTTTCTTTGAACCATTAAGAGAGTAGGTTGACCCATCACCCTGAACTTTTGTGTGTATTTCCTATAAACAATGACATTTTCCTACATAAACACAATACAACCATCAAAATCAGGAAATTCAGTGATAAATTGCTCTTATCTAATCCTCAGATCTCATTTGAATTTTGCCAGTTGGGCCAAGACTATACTTTATACCAAAATGATCTAGTTTATAATCATGAATTGCATTTATTTGTTGTATTATGCAAATATTGCTGTCAGATTTTTATTGGAATATTTGAAAGATTTGTCCAAAATCCTTTATTATAGATAAAGGTTTCTGTCTTGGCACCATTTTTATTGTGGTTGTATACACACACACACACACACATACACACACACACACACACAGTTTAGTGTTTTAATCATTTTTAAGTACAGAATTCAGTGACATTAAGTATATTCCCAGTGTTATGCAACAATCTCCACCATCTAACTCTAGAATTTTTTGATTTTCCCCAATTAAACTCATTCAACAGTAACTTGCCATCCACCCCTCCCACCAGCCCTGGCAACCTCCATTCTACTTTGTGAATTTGCCTATTCTTGGTACATCATATCAATTGAATCATACAGTATCTGTCCTTTGTGTTTGGCTTATTTCTATTTTATGAAGCTTTATGTCTTCATGATTGATCCATGTTGTACCCTGTATCAGCACTTCACTTCTTTTTAAGACTGAATAATATTCCATTGTATGTGTATACTACATTTTGTTTATCCATTCATTTTTTTTTTGAACACTGGGTTGCTTCTAAATTTTGGCAGTCGTGAATAATGCTATTATGAACATGCATATTCAAATATCCATTTGGGTCTCTGGTTTTAATTATTTTGAATAGTAGAATTCCTGGGTCATATGGTAAATATATGTTTAATTTTTTGAGGAGCTGCCAAACTGTTTACCAAGATTCATTTTTGAAGTCTAAGAAAAGACTTTTACTTTGAGCTATGATAGAATGACAGGAATCATATTAAAGCTTCTGTCTTAAAAAAAGAGAACTACATAAGATATATGAAATAATTATTTTAGACATTGAACAACAGGCAGCGCAAGTCTGTGACCCCTGATAGAAAAGAAACAAATGAGGCGAGCCCTGCAGTCACTCTGGGCCTCTTCCTGGAGGCACCGTGTCAACCATGGACGGGGAAGAGGCCCTCCAACAGAGAACAACAGCTTTGCTGAGTTGAGGAGACAGAAGTCAGAATTTAGAGAGTCTGAATCACCTAACATTATGGGACAGAGTTCTAGAAAGGTGGGCTTTACAAAGAAAAACTCCAGAAATCTGCACAAGGACCCCATTCAGTTTGTACTGAATAAGATGTAGATGTGCAAGAAGAAACTCCATAAGCTTAGACAAAGAACTTCTTGGGAGCTGGGAACGGAACAACATTTCTCAGAGCTTACTCAAGTCTGGGAAGCATTTTGTGTTTCGGCCAGCCTTATTGGAGAGACCTTGTTCATCACTCAGAGGAACAATTCAGATTCTAGAGGACTATGTCTCAGTAATGTAACTAATCCTGAGACTAAAGGCTACTCCAGATATAGGCTAAGAAAGTTTAAATACAAACTTCAAAAGGATCAAACTCTACACGAAGAACAGCCCCTTACTAAAACAAAGCCCAATGTTCTTCAAAATAAGACAGTAAAATCTAGACTCAACAACATAAAATTCTTAATGTTCAACATACAGTAAAAAAAATTAGTGGGAGTGTCTAGAAGCAGAAAAATGTGACCTATAATCAAGAGAAAAATCAATCGATAAAAACAGTCTGAGGAATAATAAAGATGATGTTACGAGAGTGCCCAAGGATATTAAAATAACTATTGTAAGTATGCTCAAATATTTTAAGAAAAACGTGAATTTAGTGAGGAGGAAGAGGGAAACATATATTTTAGAAATAGCCAGATGAAACTTCAAGAGATTGAAAATTAAGTATCGTAATGAAAAATTCACTATTGACATCAAGAACAGATTAAATATTGCAGAAAATACTGTTGAACTTATAGTAAAAGTAAAAATGATCCAAGATGAAACACAGAAATGAAAAAGACTGGAGAAAACAAAACAGAATCTCAGTAACCTTTGTTACATTAGCAAACAACCACCTAATGTATGTAATTGAAGTCCCAGGGGGAAAAGGGGTACAGCACGGAGAAAGAATTAGATATTGGCCAAAATTTCCTCAAATTTGGTGAAAACAATAAAATCACAGATCCTTAAGAGGCTTAATAAATCCCAAGCAGGAGAAATAAAAAGATCTCATCAGGATACATCACAGTCAAATTACTAAAATTAAATGCTAAGGAGAAAATCTTAAATGCAGCCAGAAAAAAAAACAGAATTACTTACAGAGGAACAAATGAAAGAAAGTATTGTGATCAGAAACTATGTAAGACAAAAGTCAATGGAGTAATATCTTTAACCTGCTGAAAGGAACCTACAACCTAGAATCCTATACCCAGGGAAGCTATTTCAAAAATGGAGGTGAATTAAGACTATTTTCAAACACACAAGGCCGAAATGGTATATTGTTAGCAAACATTTAGACAAAAAGAGAATGATACCAGTTCAAAGCGTGGGTCTCAATGGGGGAATGAAAATCACAAGAAATAGTAAATATGTGGGAAAACATAAAAGGTTATTCACTCATTTTAAAATTTGAAATTAATTGGTTGAAAGTAAAAATCATAAGAATATATTAGGAGGTTTATGATACATATAAATAAATTATATGACAACAGTAGCATAAAGTATGGGGCAAGACAGAAGCATTTCATCATTATATTGTTTGTAAGATACACTAGATGTGAATTGACACAGAATTATTCAGAAATAGGCTGCAGTAAGTTAAAGTGCATACTACAAACACTAGAGACTACGAAAAACAAAACAAAAAATAGCAATAAGACAATAGTGGAGTTAACATAGAATCCTAAAAAGTGCTCAGTCTAAAAGAAAGAAAGAGGGGCGCCTGGGTGGCTTAGTTGGTTAAGCGTCCGACTTTCATGCTCTCGCGGTTCCTGGGTTCGAGCCCCGCATCGGGCTCTGTGCTGACTGCCAGCTCAGAGCCTGGAGCCTGTTTCAGTCTGTGACTCCCTCTCTCTCTGACCCTCCCCTGCTCATGCTGTCTCTCTCTCTCTCTCTCTCCTAGAAATAAATAAAACATTTAAAAAATAAAAAAAATAAAAGAAAGAAAGAAAAGAGAGAATGGAAACAAATAACAGATGGGATGAACATAAAACAAATAGTAAATATATTGATAATTACATCCATTGTAAATGCTCTAAAGGAAGATTTGTTGCATTTGATAAAAAAGCAATATGGTATCTACAAGAGACACACGTTAAATTTAAACACATAGGTTAAAAGATGAAAACAGAAAACATGCAAACACAAATTGTAAGAGAGGTGGAGTAGGTATGTTTATATTCAATGAATTAGACTTCACTTATTAGAAGGAATGAGTCATTTCATAATTTTAAAGGGATCAGTTCATCATGAAGACATAACAGTTTGAATGTATATATACCTCATTTCCATTACTTCAAAATACTGACAGAACTGAGGAAAAATAGACAAACTTTATATTTGAATACTTCAACACCCTTTCTCTCCATAACTGACAGAACAAGTAAACAGAAAATCTTTGAGGATATAAAAGACGTGAACAACATAATAAATCTACTTGACCAAATTGACATTTGTAGAGCATACCACCCAGTGGGCCCAGACAGCAGGATACATATATATGCAAATACACTTGTAACATTCACCAGCATAAACCATATTCAGTGCCATAAGAGAAGTTTATAAATTTTGAAATATTAAAATTGCAAGAATATGTTTTCTGACCTAAGTGAAATTCAATTAGAAATCAGTAACAGAAAAATATTGAAAAATCCCCAAACATTTGGAAATTGAACAACACACTTCTAAATAACTCACAGGTCAAAGAAATCACAAGAGAAATTAGAATATATTTGAACTAAATGAAAATGGGAACAGTATAACAAAATTTGTGGGAAAGAGAAATTTGTGGCTTTGAACACAAATATTTAAAAAAAAGATCCCAAACCAGTTATCCAGGTTCCATCTCAAGAAGCTAGAAGAAGAACAAATTAAACCCAATACAAACAGAAAAAAGAAATAATAAACACAAGAATAAAGATTGATAAAAATAGAAAGTGGAAAAATAGTGGAGAAAAACAGTATAATCAAAATCTGTATAAACTTTTATCCAGACTAATGAGGGGGGGAAAATGACACAAATTATATATATTAGAAATAAAAGAAGGAACATCACTATATATCCTGCCGATATTAACAGAATAATAAGGAAATATTATGAACAGCTTTTTGCTAATGACTTTTTCAAATTAGAAGAACTAGACAAATTTGATAAAAGACACAACATTGCCAAAACTGACTCAAGAAAAATACAAATCTTGTTGTATCTCTATTAAAGAACTTAATTTCAAGCCTTTAAGAAAGAAATACCCTTACTAGACACACTTAGAAGAGAGAATACTTCCTAACTCATTTTATGAGGTCAGCATTACCCTGATAGTAAAAACCAAAAATATGACAGGAAAAAGAAGTGTACAGGCTAGTATTCCACATGAACATAGAAACAAAAAACCATTAAGAAAATATTAGCAAATTGAATCTAGCAATATATAAAAAGTCAGTGCACCATGACCAAGTGGGATTTATTCTAGAAATGCAAGATGAGTTTAACATTTAAAAATCAGTGTAATTCTGAGGCACCTGGGTGGCTCAGTTGGTTAAGCCTCCCACTTTGACTCAGGTCATGATCTCATGGCTCGTGGGTTCAAGCCCCATGTCAGACTCTGTGCTGACTGCTCAGAGTGTGGAGCCTGTTTCAGATTCTGTATCTCCCTCTCTCTCTGACCCTCCCCTGCTCACACTGTCTCTCTGTCTCTCTCTCTCTCTCAGAAATAAATAAGGCATTAAAATGAAAAAGAAAAAGCATTCGAAAAAGTTCAGTGACTATTATTTTTTTTAAAAAAGAACTTTCAACACATTAGGAACTGAAGGAAATTTCCTGAAGTTGATAAATGGTCTCTGAGAAAACCCCACAATTAACATCATACTTAATGTTGACAGACTGAATGCTTTTCACCTAAAAATCAAGATCAAGGCAAGGATGTCTACTTTTATTATTCCTTTTCAAACTTGTCTTGAAGATCCTAGACAAAAATAAAACAAGAGAAATAAATGAAAAGAAGAAGTATATCTATCTTTATTCATAGATAGCATGATGGAGTACATACAAAACTTTAAGCGTTATACCAAAATAACTACTAAACTAACATTTAACTTTTTAATTATTTATTTATCAATTTGTTTATTTATTTAACAATGTCACAAGATACAAAATCTGTACCTAAAAATCAATTTTATTTTTATTGACTGCCAGTGAACAATCGTAAACTGAAAAATTTTTTAAAGCACAATACCACTTATAATAGAATCAGAAAAAAATGAAATATGTAGAAATGAATTTAATAAAGTATATGAAAAATTTGTACACTACAACCTGAAAAAAACATTGATGAGAGAAACCAAAATAGCACTAAATAAATAGAGGAATACGCCATGTTCTTGGATTGGAGAACTGAATGTTGATAAGATATAGATTCTCTTCAAATTATAAATTGAATGCAGTCACAATCAAAATCATAGTCTTTTTTAGTAGACATTTACAGGCTGATTCTAAAATTTGTATGTAACTTCAAACGATTTAGAATTTTGAAAAAGAAGATCAAATTTCTNCTGGCCATGTGTAGCAACATGGATGGACCTTGAGGGTGTTATGCTGAGCGAAATAGATCAAATTTCTTTTAACACTTAATCTGCGTGATACTCACAGATAGATTTATAGGTCAATAGAACAGATTGTAAAGCCCAGAAGTAGACTCACACTGTACCAATTGAATTTTTACAAAGATGTCAAGGTAATAAATTATGGAAGGATAGTCTTTTCAGCAAATGGTGCTGGAATCGTGAACAGCCATACCATGAGTGAAAAAAAGTGAAACTCAATCCATAAATCACACCATACACAGAAATTAATTGAAAAGGATTATTAGATATACCTGTAAGTGTTAAAAGTAAAAACTTTTAGATGAAAATACAGGGGAAAGGCTTTGCAACTTTGCTGTAAGCAAAGATTTCTTAAGTTGTTTTTCTAGAGGTTGAGTTATAAGAGTTTTTATGTTTTGCAATTGTATGCTCTCAGTATATGACTACCTTTTAAATTTCTTATTAGTGCCTTTCAAATAGCAAAAAAATTTACATTTTCATGTAATTCATTTATCATTCTTTATGCCTTTTGGTTGCTGTGTGTGTTTGCAGTGAATGTATGAATTTAGGGTGAAACCAAGGATTTCTGAGGACACCAAAAGCAAGAACCATAAAAGGGAAAAAATGACAAACTGAGTATCATAATTAAAAACCTCTGCTCATTATAAAAAAAGAGAGTGGGATATATATATATATATATTAATATATTTAAGAAAGTCTTAAAGATAGAAAACAAACTGAGGGTTGATGAGGGAGATGGGTGTTAAGGAGGACACTTGTTATTGATGAGCGCTCGGTGTTATATGTAAGCAATGAATCATGGAATTCTACTCCTGAAACCAATATTGCACTGTATGTTAACAAACTAGAACTTAAATAAAAGTTTGAAAAGAAAAAGAAAAGAGAACACTACACCAAAAACAAACACACAAAAATCAACAAAAAACAAAACGAACAAACAATACACCTCTGCTCTATGAAAAGTGACCATTAAGAAATAAAAAGGCAAGCATGGTCTAGGAGATATAATACTTACATCAGACAAAGGACTTATATCTATACAAGAAGCCAACTCAATTAAAGAATGGGTCCAATATCGGAACAGATAACTTGACACAAGAAAAGATACAAATGGTTACTGGGCACATGGAAAGATGCTCAGCATGATTAGTCAACTGGGAAATGCTCATTAAAACCACAGTGTAATTAATACTGTTACACTCCCTTTAGAATGACCACAATGCCACAGTGTCAAGTATTGATGAGGATGTTGTAGCATCTAGAGCTCTCATACATGACTGATGAAAGTATAAATGGTAAAACTACCTTGAAAAATAGTTTGGCTTTCTTATAAATTCAAATCTATATTTATCATTTGACCAGCAATTTTCCTAGACATTTACCAAAGAAAAATAAAAATCAACATCCACATAGACACTTAGAGATGAATATCTATAAAAGCTTTATTCCTAATTAAAGCACTGCTTTCCCCAACATTCAGTCAACTAGTGAATGAATAAACAAATGTGGTGTGTCTGTACAGTAGAATACTATGCAGTTACAAAAAAAGGAGTGGACTAGGATGAATTTTAAAATCTAATGATTTTACGAAATCTAAGCATAATTGCTTAGTGAAAGAAGTCAACCACAAAAGAGTACATACTGTATAATTCTATTTATAGGATATTCTAGGAAAGAATAATTTGGACTGATATAAAACCAGTCAGTAGTTGCCTGAGCATGATGGGCTGAGTTTGGGGTGGTGACTGGAGAAAAGCACAGGGTGGTGGTGGAAATGTCTCATATCTTGACTCTAGTAGTGGTTGCATGAATGTATGCTTTTTTCAAAACTTATCAAATTTTACTGTTTGTTAGACATTTTATTGTTTCTAAATTATACCTGAGTAAAGTTGTCTTTTATATAAAAGGAAAAGATAGCAAGGAACTTCAAAAGGCCATCATCAAAAAATGTTTAAGTGACTGTAATCAATTGTTATCAAGCTATTAAAAATAATGCTTAAGAGCGGGGCACCTGGATGGCTCAGTCAATTGAGAGTCTGACTTTGGCCCAGTTCATGATCTCATGGTCTGTGAGTTCAAGCCTCACATCAGGCTCTGTGCTGACAGCTCAGAGCCTGAAGTCTGCTTTGGATTCTGTCTCCCTCTCTCTTTGCCCCTTACCCACTCGTGCTTTCTCTCTCTCTGTCTCTCAAATATAAATAAACATGAGGAAAAAATTTTAAATAATGTTTAAGAGGACTTTGAAGTATGATTATGACGATGTTAAGTTTAAATAAAGAAGGGATACAAGTTTAGATCTGTTGTATGATCTAAACTCCCTAAAACTATGCCTACAAAAGATTAGTAGAAAACATAATGGCAGTTTCTACAGTGTGAAATTATGAGCAGCTTTAATATTCTACTGTATATATTGCTCTGTATTCAAATTTTCTGTGAGGAACTTGTGTCCTTTTATAGTAGGAAGTTACCTTACACACATTTTTTTTAATTAGGGGTGTATTATAAATGAATCCCCAAAGAAGATTTTCTTTGAGAAGTAGATGAGACTTGGCCATTCTCCCATTTTGGAGCTAATTTTCTGTTTTCAGTCACCAGGCCATTCTTCGGACCTGTGTTCCCCATGAGCTCCATGCCTGTTTTCTGGCCTAGTTTAGTCTCTCACAAAGTAGGATGCTATTCCAGGAGATGTGTATGAAAGCATTTCATGTCTTCTTCATTTAGAACATACTGAATATTGTAACCCCTCTTGGAGAATTGCCAGTAAAGAAACTATTTAACTTTGTTTAACCCAGAATTTTCCAAGCTTAATTTTTATGTTTATATTAAAATCTTATAAAAACAAGAGTTCTGTGGCTCACCCACTGGGAAATGTTCCTCTGTCATTCAAACCTGAACAACAGATATTTGGTATGTCTGACTCCCTCTCTCTCTTCTGAAATAATGCTTGCCATTGGCAGTTTCTCCCCCAGTAGAAAAGGCCCAGGAAAGCAATTGAGTCATTTTCAGTAAAATCTGTCTCAAATTTCAGGCAATGGCCTTCATTTTGTTTCAGAAGGGAGACTTAACCACAAATCAAGTTTTTAGTGGTATATTAAAAATTGCCTTTGAGTGGTATATAAAATTTTGGTAAGGTAAAAAAACTTTTTGCAAATTCCTCCAGAAAAAAGAGATCGATATGAAGCGCTAAGCATTCTAGATGAACTAAAGACCTGGCTTTGTCCCTTTAATAAGTCGTCTGAGTGGCAGCAGCTACCTACCACCTGTGTGCCCAGAACCTGTTTCAGGTCTTTCTGTGTCTTATCACTGGAGTTGTGAGAACAGAATGCTTACAATGCATATTCATCATAGTTTGTCTGAAAATATAAAATTCCTTCTCAGGGCTAGATAATAAAATCATGATGGCTTCGTGAACGCTGTCTGCGAGTTATGTTCTATTGTTTATTTTTTTTCAATTTCCTTCCTCTGGATCTTCTTTGGGCCCCATGCATCAGCATACCGATCTCAGCTGGAAGAAGAGCAAGGAAGCCACAGGCAATTTTATGTGCTACAGCCAAGACCGCTTCTTGTGCTTCAGAGTCCCTGCTGCAGCTGTGAGCTCTGACAGGCCAGCAAGTCCTTCTTGGGAACGGTGTCCACACAGTCAGAAACCAGGCAGAAAGGAGCAAAGAAAACATACTGAGATCTGAACAGAGCTTAGAAGGCCAAGGATAGTATTATATACCTCAGTAACTCATAGTACTATTACAGTTTGGGGAGGCATGCTTTTCTAGACTTTTGGGAGTGTCCTTTTTCTCCTTTGGATGCTGTTTTAATCTCTTTATTTTAGACTTGCTCAATTTCAGTCTTAAGACATTCATCCTTATCTGTACACAGTGTGGCATAATATTTTATTGCAAAAGCCCAGTCCCACTGCCACATTCCCTGAGTCTGAATCCCAGCTCTACAACTTCCTGAGGGAGTCATTTATCATTTCTGTCTCCATTTTCCCAACTGTAAAATGGGGATAATAAGAGTCCCTATCTCACAGGGATGGAGTGAAGATTAAATGGGTTAAATATATTTGAAGCACCTGAAACATTCCCCGATGCTTCCAAAGCTTTATATTAAGTATTTTCTATTAATAAAGTGTCCAATTGATTGAAAACATTGGTCGGCAGTGAAAACAAGGAAAACATAAAATGTGGAAACAAGATTAGACAAGTGATTATATGTGTGGGGACAAGAAATGTTTCATTTTTGTGTGACCAGACAGAACTGAACGTTGACACTTTGCAGAGAAAGGCAATTGTAGGAGGAACAAGCTTGCTGGTTGTAGTTGGATAGAAATTATGGGTGTAATGAGACATTCATCTCTAACACCTGACCCCTTCTGAGAAGTAATTAGCCATTTATCAGAATTAGGACACCTGTTTGCTGAATCTATCTCCCGTAGAACAGTGGTTCTCAAACTGTAATGTTCTGTGAATCACTTGGAGATCTTTTCAAATGCAGATTTGGAATCAGTAGGTCTGGGCAGGGCCTGAGATTCTGAATTTCTAATAAGATACCAAATAATGCCAGTGCTGATAGTCCACAGACACACTTTGAGTGTCAAAGCCTGAGAGAATTACGGAATCTCAAGTTTGAGATGAACCTTGACAATCACCAAGTCCAAACTCTTATCACTTTCTACTTTGTTTTCCGTCATCTGTGACTTTTCCTTCCCTGGTAGACTGGACAGTGGGCTCTTTCAAGACAGAATGCAATTCTAGTTCCTTTCTTTCTGTACCTTTCATTCTGGACAGTACAGTGTCAGACATTTTGTAAATAAAGCAATATTTTAATGGTCTACAATGGAAAAATAATTTGTGGAAGCTGCGGAATTTGATTTTAGGGGGTTTTTTTGCAGGGGGGAGGGAGTAATTGCTTAAAAATGAAAAGGCTTAAAAAATCCCAGGGCATCCCATGAGAAAAGTTCAGTGGGCATCTGTAACTGGTTTGTTCCTTTTCTTCCTTTTCCATTCTGTCCCTTACATCCCCAGGATTTGTAAGATGACTTAAATGCCAGTTGAGTTTGATTGCAATTAGATTGAACTTATCTGATAAATTGAGGTAAAAAAGAGTTCTCTGGACTTTCCATTTCTGCCATGAATAAGTTCAGGAATGTGCAAAGATGAGATGAAGAAATCTTAAAAGCAAGGGTCCTACATACCTCTTTTCTCTTATATGGCTTGAAAGCGGTAGACCAAAAGATGACTGGAATGTCCAAAGAATGAATCCAGAGTTTCTGGAAATTGCTTCTGGTCCTACCATAACTAAACCAATCTCTAACATGAGATGAGATGCTATGCTTTTAATACAAGTCTCCTCAGAGTCTAAGGAAGTATAGTTTATTTATTAATCATTAGGTACCAAATCCCACCAATTGTTGATGAATCAAGTTCTTCCAAATGAACTAATTATTACTTTATAGTTTGCTTATTTCAAAAATTATCATAGCAATCTGTCAAAAATAATCTGAAAATTGGAGAATGTCTAAAGCTTATCTTTTTAGAAACATGTAACATGCTTCCCTATCATATTTTACGTTTTGAAACATTTGACATTGCTTAAATCCCAAGACTGTATAAAAGTCCATAAGCCCATGACCAATGTCCTTGTTTGTATTAGTCTTAAGGTAATTTTGTTTCTGAATTGTAGTATTTAGAGCAAAAATTTTAATTAGAGTTACTTTGTATAAATCATTTTTCATTCACTTACATTTTCCTCCTTACTTAGCTAGCTAGCTAGCTGACTTATAAATTTGTTTACCATAAAAGCACTTTGTAGGAAACTAATTAACATTAGTTAGAAAAATTACATGATGTGAAGGCAAATATCTGGTCTTTTATTATAAATACAATGCTGCAAGTTGAAAATTTGAACAAAAATTAAAAGTGCAGATAATAATCTTTGCAGTGTAATTTAGTCATCTAGATAATCTTATGCCCTCAATTTCATATTTTACAGAAGATATTTCATGTTTCAATAAAATTGTCCATATTCTTTTATGGACTTAAAAATGCATTGTAGATTACTTAGGTTGAGACTGAGATTTTTTTTACACTTTTTTAATATGGAATTCATGTTGCTTTTAAACAACCCTTCAAAAAGCTTTATTAAAATGTATACCTTAGAAGAAATTAATATCTCTGACTCTACATGAAGGCAACATCTTATACTGTAAAAATATGTGCACTTTGTGTTTTCTCAAGGAATCAAGCATGACATTTTATTTTTAAGGGTATTCTGTTGAGTTATAAAGGATGATATATACGTATATATATATATTCTTATTTTTTAATGTGTGAAATATCCATGCTAATAAAACAAAGCCTTAAGCATAATGAAAGTAGTTAGGAAGGAGAGACGAGTGAATGAGCATTTTTAGTAGTCAGAATTTTTTTGTGTTTTTAAGGAAGTGAAACTAAACTTTGAGGGACACTCAGGTCCAGGGCCTGGAGGTCTGTCAGGGCTCTCTCTGCTTCTTGGAATGCTGCCTTCATTCCCTCAGCAGGTTCCTATGGCAGAGGACGTCATTGATAGCATTTCTGGGGATGCAGACTAACACAGTAAATAAAGATTAGAATCTTTTTGATAGTTATTAAGAAAGAAGACTGAGGAAGGATTCTGGCTGGCCCCACTGGGCCTTATGATAACCACTGAAGACAGAGTATGGGGCCAGTGCCTAGGCCCTGTCTTGTTATAGAGACAGAATTCTGTGCTTGGCAGCCCCATAGAAGTCCATGGCCTGAGTAGGAGAGGATCAAGGTCCTTCCCCAACAGCAGGATATTATTTATAGAAGAAAAGTAGAAAGTGGTGCTAAGCAGATAAAAATAACAGATTCACCATAGCATTTAATGATCAGTTAGTATGAGCCCCAAAAGTGTGCTATGAGCTGCCCATTTATTCAGTTTAATTCCAGGTCTGAGGCACTGTTTCACTGTTTCATACTGAAGCACAATGAAGTTAAGCATCCTCTGAAGGTTACCCGGCTAGTGAGTGATAGAGCCAAGATCTAAACTGGGGATTTTCTGATTCAAAGCACTTTCTATATTGCACTTTTCATCCTACTTGTTTATAACCTTCAAAAAAAAAAAAAAAAACCTTTTTAATGTGATGGTTGCATGCTAACAGTAGAATCACATCATAAGCAAACAACTTGCAGAATGAGATCCAGGCCCACATGCCTCTATATAAGGGAAGCCCCAAACAGAATGCCAAGAGAGTAAAAGATGCCAAACCTTGGCTTTTAAGCATTCAAGAGCCCATGTTCCGATGGGGAAAAAGCAAGATTTGAAGGACCTTTCGATGATAATCTTTACTGTATGCAGTTTTGTTCGTAAGCTCTGTCACTAGAAGCAAATCGCCCCTAACCTGTAGCACCACTCATAGTTCTTTGAGCACCTGCTGTGCTTTGAGATCCACAGCTGTAAGCGAATGAGCCAGGCCTGGCATCTGTCTCAATCACCAGTGTCCTCGGTGCTCTCAACAACATGCCTGTAGTAGATGCTCTGTGATACCTTCTTACTTGAGTCCAGATGGATAGCCAAAAGCCAGCTTGTCCAGAAAAGCCTTCATTGTGACCCTAACTTCTGCTAGTTGGATTCTTCATGGTTCCCTCTCTCATGGTGGTGACAGCTATATAGAGAAGCCACTATGCTTCCTACCCCAGAGAGCTGCTAAGCAGAGATGATAAGGACCTTAAAATACACAAGGACATGGAGGTGGAGATGAAGGTGGACTGATCTGAGAAAGACTTAGAATCAATAGGATTTGGTGAACAATTGGATTTAGAAGGGAAGAGAGAGATTGATTAGTATGCCATCAATTAAGATAGAAAACTTTCTGCCCTCTCACAGTTTTACCTGTTGTGCTTTATATGCTTAAAGGAAAATTAGGTATATTTTCTATAAACTGAACTTTTTTACCTCATTATTACATGATTTTCATATCAGACATACCAGTCATTATCTGGAATTTTCCCACTTTAGCTGCTTGAAGGTCTGTTATCACTTTCTAATTCTATTATTGTTTTTGAAACTGTTGTAATTTTCACTGAAAAAACTTTTAAAATGTGTTGCCATCTATATGTTTAGAATTGGCACCAATATTTGCTCTTAAATCTTTGATATCATTTGAGTGATTTTTTTGCTTTGAATTTATTAGAAAAATAGCATATTCATTTCAGTTTGGGTGAGTAGAAGATCCTGAAGGAAATAGATCAGTACCACGTGCACGCCTGATAAAATTTAAGGTAATTCTCATTTGGTCATTTGTATTAAGAAGGCACCCTTATGACAATAGATGTTTTTTTTCCAAGAACATTACAGGATGTTTGTTTATTTGGAGGAGGGTGCATTGTTCGGGTTGTTTTTAGTGTTATGTTTTGCCTTTCACTTTCCCATCAACTTATTACTAAGTAATTTGAAAAGAAAGCACTTTTCTCCTACAATTAAAGTGATAGTTCTTGACTAATTTTTTGTCATTAATCTTGTTAAATTTTGAGAAGAGTATTGTAAGAATAGCTTACAACCTTGTGAACTCCACCATCCATGTTCGGGGGAAAAAGATGTTATAGAATATCCATTGTTATAGAACAATGGAAATATTTATCATAGTTTGTGGCAATCTGTCTACATTTTGGGTAAAAACAACAAGGGTCAAAAATTATTATTTATTTAAAAAGAAATTATTCATTTAGAAAGAAACTCATTTCTAAAATCCTCCTGGTTGAGATAACAAGTCATTTTATGCCCATGCATATTCTTCTCCTAATCGGGAATTATTTCCTGGTGGGTGGGATTTATGGCCTCTGGACATTGAGGATGAGGGTACGGAGGACTGTAAAAAGAGGAAGACCTGTGGATAGAGGTTAGGGTGTGAATCTTGTAACCCTGTGGCTGGTGTATCTGCTATAAAGCATTCCTCAAGAATTGGGTGAGCCTATGATGGTGTTAGGTTGCATCATGGGAAAACAGATCCCTCTAATCAGTTGTTTTGTTGAACAGAATTTTCCTAAGACCTACTTCCTCAGGTTCTATTTAGGGGTAAAGTCAGAAGGAGGAAAATCACTGTGCTATGCATTTTTTCCTCTATGAAGATTTCATAACTTTAAATGTAGGTCCCCATGGCTGCATTTGTTTTCAACCAGCTACCTCTGAGCCCCCAGTTGCTTTAACTCGCAACTGAAAGCTTTAACTCCAGATTGCTACATCTTTCTGTGGTGTCCATTCTATCTAACCAAGTTGACTAAATCTGTGAGACTGAATGATAGAAATATAACTCACCTTTGGTCGTCATCACTTTGTATCTGCCACTGGAGCTATAAAAAATCAAACACTGTGAGAAGCCTACACAGAAAGCCTATTCCTGAAAGTAGGTACTATGGGAACTTTCTGTTCATACTCTAAATAGACCCAGGCCTTCAAAAATATCTACATAATGTTTAGTCACAATAAAGAGATTTGTTTTGTCATATAAGCTTCAACTTATCATTGAAAATGATTCTCTCCCCCTGCCTCCCCTCCTCCTTCCCTCCTTCCTCTCTTCTTTGTCTTTCTCTCCCTCCCCTGAGAAATCTAAACTCTATTATTATCATTTTCTCTTTGTAAACTTCTAAGATAGGTGAATTTTTAACATGCAAAAAATTCCCAAAATATAACACCCTAAAGTGATGTGAACCTTTACTGAAACAGCAGATTTTTTAATTGTTTACATGTATCAGATCTAATTTGAGCCCTAATTTCATGCTGTGTCTTGGAGGCTGAAGCAACCCTCATTCCATTTCATATATAGTTGATGTAATTCACTGGGTCATAAGTCAGTTTAAGTTTTTTAAGTGTCCATTAATCCTTAGAAGAAATGCTTCTTTTATAAGTTACCTAATTAAGCAGTCAGCATAGTTCTTAAGATGTGGTAAATGCTCCATAAATATGCTTATTTTTTCCACTTTTTCTCTCAAAGTGAAACCCATCTAAGAGAATCAAAAGACCTTTCCTTTCCTTTGAGTCATGTAGGCTCTAATTGGCCAACAATGCATTACTTACAAATATACACAAATAGATGTTAGTATTGTGCACATTTATCCTATCAGTACTGAAGTGATGTCACCATGATCACAATTGGAGCAATGTCTGCAGAAAGGTACATCTAAACTGGCTCTTGGCCAAAGTGGGAGATATGGATAGTAGTTAAGAAGAGGGAAAGCATTCCAAGTGGGTGGAATGGCATGAGAAAAGGCATGGAGGCAGGAGTTAGTAAATTGTATGTGGGCGATAGGCAAGCTGATAAACTGGGTTGGACCAGCCAGACCACACTGGGGCATATTGAGAGATACTCACACCTACTATTCCCTCTGCTTCTCTCCACTTCCCACTCATTCTCTAGGTCTCAGCTTAGACATCCTCCGTAGCCCAACATCCTACACTCAACCAAGTCTTGCTAGGTGCCCTCCCTGTCCTCTGGTAGCACTCTGTGTACCTTCTACCATCATTCATACAACTATATTAGAGTGGCCACTAGATTTTAAGCCCCTTAATGACAAAGACCATTTAGCTTTCTCATACCTGTGTCTTTAGCACCTGGCTTACCTTAGTAAATACTTTTAGTAGGCACTTAATAGGTATTCAGCAAAGATTTGTGGGAGGTGGGAGGAGGAGAGATGGATAGATAAGGTTGAGTGAATAGAGTAGGCACAGAGGAGAGAGGCCCTAAGCTATGGCTAAGACTCATACAGAGCTCAAACACTAGCCCTTAATTGCACCTTCCCACTACCGCCCCTTAGTAAGACCTCCATTCATTTTGCTTACTCCTATAAAACAGAAGAAACTCTACCTAAATTCTTTGAGAGTGGATAGGATGCACCAGGGGAGTTAAAAATAAATAAAAGCAGGTGGATAGAGCATGATTAGGAGTCCATGCAAAGATAGTATAGAAACACCAAGGCTCATTTAAAACCCAGCTGTGCATTTGAACTTCCCTACACTGCCATTTTACAGCTGAGAAGAATAGTCTCTGGGCTTTTTCCTATTTGATCTACCCTCATTAGATGTGATCACATAAAGCTTTTATCATTGAGTTAATCATACCAAATTTCCTAAAGATTTCCTAAAGATAAAGCATTAGGAAAAGACACTTTCAAAGTACAATTTAAGTCTCTCAGTAATACTGATAAAAAAGAAGAAAGCAAGGAAACATTTACCAATCAACAACCCTTACTGATAGTAATGTTTGGGAGGGGTCTCCCCATGAAAATGACAATGACCTTTGAAGAGGGCACCACACCCACTCTGCTTATTCCAACTGTGTGAGATAAAGGTGTCATCTAATGACTCCTTAAATTGTTGAGCCTCCTAAATTCCTTTCTCTCCACATGTAAACTGCAGATTGTACCACGTGTCTGACTCTTGATGTGAGGATTCATCAATTGGCATTCACAAGAGGTCCATGATATGGAAAGCATGACGTAAAGGTAGTCCTTACTCTAACAAGTAACATGAACAGCTGTGTAATGGATTTAAATTTTACACTTTTTGTTGTAGTTATTATTCATTAATTGCATGTAACAGGTGAAACCCCAGTATTTAATAACAATTATCCTTATTAATATAAATAAAATTCACTGAGCATGAATGGAGAAAGGAATCTCCATTTAAATAGCAATGTTGTCTTTCTGTGCATAGCTAAGTCCTCATACATACATAAATTAGCATATACTTTGTGATTAAAACCATGGTTCCCTGTACATAAAAATTATACTCTGTCCTCCTCTCCTGTTCCACTGAGAACTTTCTCCTTTCTGGAAACAGTCTCTCCTCCTGGACTTGGGCTTCAGCCTTCCTGTCTCCCCAAGAAACTATCAGTTATCTCTCCCTTCTCAGCCTTCAGCTGTCCTTCATGGCTCCATCCCATCAATATCTTGACATTTTCATATCCTTACATTGTTAAAAAAGGCACCCCTGTAAATACTCATTCCCTTCCTCTCTTTTCCATGTTCTGTCAAAACGTACCAATGAGTTGCCTCCTCACCATCTCCCTGTCCTTATAACTCCTGTCCCTCTACCACACCTCAGTCCACCTTCTCCCCCATCACACCATCAAAGCAATTCTTTCTGCCATCCCAGGGACCTGCATGCTACTAAATGCAATGGGCTGGTTTCAGTTCTCCAATTCTTAACCACACTGCAGCATCTGGTGTTGTTAATGCACTCTTCCTCTCTTGGCAAACACACCAGTCTCTCAGTTTCTGAGATCAAACCCTCTACAGTTTGCCTGCTTCTTCCCAGGTGGTTCCTCCTCAGTCTTTGCAGACTTGATCTACCTGCTCTTCAGTGTTTTCCTCCATGGATGAGAGGTGGGAGCTGGGGTGGTCATTGGCTCCACAACATCAGCTCCTCTAGATGTCTAGAAGGCAGAGTGAGAGGGGGAGATATGGAGGAAACATTGGGTCTTCAAGGGAGGCAGGCAGGGCAGGAGCCCTGGCGACAGAGCCTGCAGGCCATATAGAGGAAATTGCTGGCAACAACTCTGGTCAGAGTTCCCTGTTTGTGAACTCATGTTTGAAATGATTTTTTCCTTCATTGTTAGGATTTTTTTTCCACAGTTACACCAGCACATATTTAAATTCTAATCATTCAACAGGAATTGTCACAAACCAGCAATCTCCCACCCTCCACCCCCTCTTCCCCATTTCACAGCTATTCCTACCCACTGTGTGGGCCATTGTTTTGGCACTTTACATCTGGAAAAGTATGTTCTTCTGCTCTGTTAAATTGTCTTGATTTACCTCAAGAGAGTATTTACTCTTGTCTATGTTTTTCTGTTCTCTTTCTGGAAATCCTCTTGCACTCTATTATACTCTTTTAGCTGAATACTTTGGCATTTACCTCCATGTTTCTTTTTTTTTTTTTTTACAAATAGTTTATTGTCAAATTAGTTTCCACGTAACACTCAGTGCTCATCCCCACAAGTGTCCTCCTCCTTGCCCATCCCTCCTCCCCCCAACATCCATCAGTCCTCAGTTTTTGTCAGCATTCAAGAGTCTCTCATGGTTTGCCTCTCTCCCTTTCCCCCACCATTTCCGCCCTTCTTCTCCCCCTTGTTCCTCCGTCAAGTTCCTCCTAATCCTCCTATACGTGCAAACATATGGTATTTGTCCTTCTCTGCCTGACTTATTTCGCTCAGCATAACACCCTCAAGGTCCATCCATGTTGCTACACATGGCCAGATTTCATTGTTTCTCATTGCCATGTAGTATTCCATGGTATAGATAAACCACATCTTCTTGATCCATTCATCCGTTGATGGACACTTAGGCTCTTTCCATGTTTTAGCTATTGTGGAGAGTGCTGCTATGAACATTGGGGTACATGTGCTCCTATGCATCAGCATTTCTGTATCCCTTGGGTAAATTCCTAGCAGTGCTATTGCTGGGTCATAGGGGAGTTCTATTGTTAGTTTCCTGAGGAACCTCCACACTGTTTTCCAGAGGGGCTGTACCAGTTTACATTCCCACCAACAGTGTAGGAGGGTGCCCGTTTCTCCACATCCTCGCCAGCATCTAGAGTTCTCTGATTTGCTCATTTTAGCCACTCTGACTGGCGTAAGGTGGTATCTCAGTGTGGTTTTGATTTGTATTTCCCTGATGAGGTACCTCCATGTTTCTAAATAACATGTTTTTATTGCTGATTCTTTATTTTTATCCTCTTCTAGGCATTATCTATTGGCGTCCTCTTATTCAAAATGAGGGTTTTATTTTCTGTTCCTCCCCTTGCCCTATCTCTCCATTCTATGAATATTCTATTGTTATACTTTAATTGGGGCTAGCTTAGTATTCAGTGTTAAATTATCATGAGTGATCAGTGGTTTTCATACCAGTAAACAACAACTACTTTTTTTCTGTACAGTGTCATTTGTTTACCACAGAGCTAATAATTTTCATTTGTCTTCATTTCCTTTATTTTCTATATATTTATCACTATATAGTTATCACCCAGACTTTGCCCCAACTGTCTAAATTGCCTTCGAAGGCATTCAGGTCCGTGGTTTGTTCTATCAGTCATGTCTTCCTGTAGCAGGGCCTGTAGAACCTTCTGACTTGATGCCATCTAGACTGGCATTGTGTGATCTGCCTTCATGCTCATCTGAAGTGTTCTCTTGCCAGTCTCTTGAGTTGGGTCCTCTATTTCCTGGCATCTTTTTAAAATCTCCTTCCTCATCAAGATAAAAAGCTCCTGCACAGTGAAGAAAACAATCAACATAACTAAAAGGCAACCAATGGAATGAGAGAAGATATTTGCAAATGACATATCATGCAAAAGGTTAGGGTCCAAAATCTGTAAAGAAGTTATCAAACTCAACACCCAAAAAAACAAATAATCCAGTGAAGAAATGGGCAAAAGACATGAACACACACTTTTCAAAAGAAGACCTCCCGATGGCTAACAGACACATGAAAAGATGCTCAACATCATTCATCATCAGGGAAATACAAACCAAAACCACAGTGACATACCACCTCACACCTGTCAGAATGGCTAAAATTAACAACTGAAGAAACAACAGATGTTGGCAAGGATGTGGAAAAGAGGGAACACTTTTGCACTGCTGGTTGGAGTGCAAACTGGTGCAGCCACTCTGGAAAACAGTATGGAGGTTCCTCAAAAGATTGAACCTACCCTACAGCCCAGCAATTGTATCCAAAGGATACAAAAATGCTGATTCAAAGGGCACAGGGCACGTGAACCCCAATGTTTATAGTAATGCTATCAACAATAATCAAATTATAGAAAGAGCCCAAACATCCAACGACTGTTGAATGGATAAAGATGTGGTGTGATGTGGTGTGTGTGTGTGTGTGTGTGTGTGTGTGTGTGTGTAATGGAATATTACTCAGCAATCAAAGAGAATGAAACCTTGCCATTTGCAACAAGTAGATAGAACTAGAGTGTATTATGCTAAGTGAAATTAGTCAGAGAAAGATAAATATAAGATTTCACTCGTATGTGAGATTTAAGAAACAAGATGAAGATAGGGGAAGGGAAGGAAAAATGAGATAAAAACAGAGGCAAACCATTAAGAGATTCTTAAATACAGAGAACAAACTGAGGGTTGCTGGAGGGGTGTTGGGTGGGAGGATGGGCTAAGTGGGGGATGGGTATTAGGGAGGGGACTTGTTTTTTGTTTTTTATTTTTTTAACATTGATTCATTTTTGAGAGACAGAGACAGTGTGAATTGGGGAGGGGTAGAGAAAGAGAGAATAGGAGACACAGAATCTGAAATAGACTCCAGGCTCTGAGCTACCAGCACAGAGCCCAACGTGGGGCTCAAACTCACAGACCATGAGATCATGACCTGAGCTGAGGTTGAATGCTCAATCTACTGAGCCACCCAGGCACCCCAGGAGGGCACTTGTTAGGATGAGCACTGGAAGTTATATGTAAGTGATGAACCACTAAGTTCTACTGCTGAAACCATTACACTGTATGTTAACTAGCTTGGGCTTAAATAAAATTTAGATAAATAAATACATTTTTAAAAATAAAAACTCCTTGATGAAGCAAAATCTTAGTTTCTAAGAATAGTGCATGGGAAGCAAATATTTCTGACCAAGTACATCTGAAAATACCTTTATTCTGCCCTCAGAATTAAGAAGGTAAATGATATATATTGGTCGGTTAGAAATACTTTGCCCTCAGAATTTTGAAAGTATTGCTCCATCGGCTTTTAATATGCAGTGTTCCTGTGGGATACTGAGAACCATTCTGCCTGCTAGTCCCTGTGTATTCTCTCTGGAAGTCTGTCTTTTTCTTTGTCCCAGTGTTCTGAAATTTCGTGTGATGTGGGTCCCATCCATTATTTGGAGCACTCTGTTGGACCCTTTCAGTCTGCAAATGCATGTTCTTCTCCTCTGTCCAATTTTCTTGATTTAACTTAATTATCTGCTCTTCTCTGCTTCCTTTTTTTCTGTACTTTTTCTGTAAATCCTATTATACTGACCTCTTGAGGCCATCTTCTGATTTTCTTATCTTTCTTCTGTTTTTTCATATCTCCATCTTTTTGGTCTACTTGCTGGTAAATGTCCTCAATCTATCTCCAAAATCTTCTCTTGAACTTTTAATTTTTCATTTTTTTAATTTCCAATATCTTTTTTTTCCAAATTGTCTTTTATTATATAGTATCTTATTTTTGTTTTTTTGGTATCTTTTCTTATCTCTAAAGATATTAATGGTGGAATGTGTGAGGTTTTTGTCTGTTTTGTTTTGCTTTTTAATCATCTTTCCTGTTTGTCCTATTTCCCGCAAGTTTTTTGTTATGATTTCTCTTTCCTATATATGGCTTTCCCCATATGTCTGTCTGGTAGCCCTTGGTTTTCTACTCATGTTTAAAAGTGGACGCCTAAAAAGCTAATTAGGTGTTTTTGAGAACATAGAGTTTGTTGACTGTGTCACTTATAGGGGGACCTGACAGGACCATTTAGTTTGGACAATCCCTGATCCCCAGGGAAGAGTCCTTGTCTCCTGCCTGAAAGGAGACATGCCTGGCTGCCAGCACCTTGGGGCCGGCCTGGACGTCTCAGCATTCTGCACACATACTAGATTTTTCCTTTTTTCAGCTTCGTGGCCCTACCCTTCGCAAGCCCAGTGACCTTCAGTCCTGGGACCTTGTTCTGCAGGGAGGGTGAGGCAGTTGCCAAGCGATGTGGGATCTGAGAGGGGACTAGGCATCACACTGCTTCTCAAGGAAAGTTGTAATCCGCCCTCACTTCCTGACATCTGAGGGCTTCTGCAAATGTAAATTGGGTTCATTCTCAGCTTCCCCACTGCTGGCTTAGGAGTCTGTTTTCCAGGGCTTCTGATAAGTCCTTTAACACTCATCCATCTGGCCTTCCCGCTTCCAGAATTTGGCTTCTCTTCTGCTTCTTGTCCTTTTAGCCCTTCTGAGTGTATTCCTTTTTGAAAGGTCTTGGAAAAGGAGCAAAACTTTGTACAAATCACCACCTTTATACAGAACCTAATAATTCTCCTAGGACTATTTTGTGTCATTTTCTAAATTTTAGCCTTTGGCAACCTCCTATTTCCATATCTACATCTTTAATAGTATTTTTTAAAATAATTCCTGAGAGCTTTTGTGATATTCAGGTTTTTATAAGGAATGCATCGTGCCCTCCCTCACTTTAGCTCTATCTCCTAAACTTGACTTAATACAGTTGACTTTGCTTTTCTTGTTCCTTAAAGGAATTCCTAGTTGAGTAGATTTTAATATAAGCACGTCATCTTTCCTTATTGTGCTTGATTCTGTTATTCTTCAATACTTTCTATTGCAATTTAATGCTTATTAAGAGCCAACGGTGTATTTTAAAAATTGAACTAACTATACAGCAGTTCTGCTCAGTAAGCTGTTGATCTAAATTGGTGGGTAGCAATTCCTTTTAATTAACTGAATCCTCTATTCCCTGTCAAGGTACCTTCATTTCATTAACATCCCAGCTCTGCTTTTGAGTCATAACATTGCTTGTTAGGACAAGTTAGCTGTTACCTTTTACTTGTTAATACAAGTTTTGTGTATTGTTGTAACTGAATGTTTTTTGGACCTTGGCCGAAACTTTTGCTTACTGCCCTCATGCAGACCTAGTGCAAATTACAAAATAGTTTTTGCCAACTCAGTTCTGCATTGAGCCATTTCCTGGTTACACTCAATTATTCAATGCAACTTTATTAGTAGTGGGGGCAATGTGGTACTGTAGACAGCACTTATAAGATGGCAGCCCTGCAGACAGTATTCAGAGACTGAAGTGGGCCTAGAGCTGATACACACAGGTGCCCAAATGGCATCAAACTGAAATATAACCTGCAGATTCCTTCTGTCAGTCTTTCCCATTTCAACTACTGTCATAAATCCCAAATGTGGGATTGCAGAACAGAATATGGCTGCAGAGCAGTCAAAGAGAACCAATAAACAGGAAAATTGAAGCTGACCCAGCAATCCAAGTTATTGGTATGAACAAGAATTAAGTGCTTTAAGTTAAAGATTAGGATATACCATTAATTCATAACCTAAAGCAGGGGTGAACAACCTAAGGCCTACAGGCCAAACCCTACCTGTTTTCTACTGTCCTATAAGGATGTTTTTATAGTTTTAAAGGGTAGTTTAAAAGAATGACGATGATGATGAAGAGGAGGAGGAGGAAGAGAACAGAAAGAGGAGGAGGAAAGGAAGACTATGTAACAGAGACTATCTGTGATCTATGAAACCTAAAATATTTACTTTCTGGTTCTTTACAGAAACAGTTTGTCAGCCCCTGCTCTAAAGGCACAGCTGGCTTTTCCTCATTCCTTCCTGTCCAACATGTTCCCTCCCCAGTCTAGCTCTCCAGGTCTTTCCTAGGCCTTTATCAACTTAAATATGTGTGTGTTCATGTGTGGTTTCAAAAAAATCAATGAAAAGTAGATTTGAATCACCAATTCTCAAGTTGGTGACATCTGAGCAGATTTATCAGTATGAAAGACAGAATTACGGATATGTATGTGTGCACGTAAGTCAGCTTGACCTATTATAGATTACATACCCAGCTACCATAGGAGAAAACAGTAAAACTATTAGCAGTGATTTTTTTTTTTTTTTTAGCCCTTTCAGTTTACTGGGAGATACTGTCAGAAAGACAGTGCTGGACTGATTTCTCTTTGTGAGTATAAAACATGAAAAATAAAAACATGCTTATGAGATACAAATGTCCTTTTACCCACTGAAAGCCTTACCAAAAAAAAGGCTCCACTTCAGCACTTTACTTTAAAATTAACTAGGTCATTTTTTTAAATAAGGATTTACCAGCTATTCTCACTTCCTGCAGATATGTGCCAAGATCTGGTCTTTTCCATCAGAGATGTATAGAGTTTATCACCACTTCCAGTTTTCTCATCTTACAGTATTTTCAACCTACCTGCATGCTATGCTCTAAAGCATCCGCATATCATATCCATGTGAATTTTCCACAAACAAGTAAATTACCAAACACCTTTTTTTTGATGCAGCCAATTAATATAATGCCAATTGTACAGTTTTATGTTCAACATCTACTATGATTCCCTGTGTGTTACGGGATGTTTTTCATATTTGCCTTGAGTCCATTGGCAAATTCAATGTACTTAGAAACTGATTTTTCCCAACAATGACATATTATCCCTCTGCTATAAAAAAGTAAATTGAGGATAGAACATTCCAGTGATTGTTCAGAAATAAAGCTTGTAAGGGCAATTTATGTCTCTAATACCCAGCTATGTCAAAATACAACCATGATCAATATTTAATATTTATCTTCAATGACAAATGTGAATGAAACGGTCAAGCAACTAATATAATGCTCTAATCAATTTCCTTTGATCCCCACTGTGACTGTGATCCAGAATTGTCCTGTTGGAATCGCTTCTCGGCCTTTTGGCTAAGATCAAGTGCAGAATTGTCCTGTTGGCATAGGATTCCTCTCCAACTGATAAACCAGACTAGTTCTTGCAATAAGCATGGAAGTCAAACATTACTTTGTAATTTCTGTTCTTTCTTTGCTGAAAAGTTTCATTTGTAAAAATAATTTTAATTGTACAGTATTGTTTATTGTTTGAATATTAGGTTATAGAAATCCAGAGGCTAACATTAAGCCAGTCCCTTCATTTCTTTAAAAATGAGAACATAGGGGCACCTGGGTGGCTCAGTCGGTTTGAGTGTCTAACTTCAACTCAGGTCATGATCTCACAGTTCATGAGTTAGAGCCCCACATCATGCTCTGTGCTGACAGCTCGGAGCCTAGAGCCTGCTTTCGATTCTGTGTCTCCCTCTCTCTCTATCCCTCCCCCGTTTGTGCTCTGTCTCTTTCTTTCTCTCAAAAATAAGTGATCAAGAAAAATTTTAATGAGAACATAAAATAGAATTCCAGAAATAAATTGGTCTTGAAACTTGTGAGCATATACTGCATAATGCACAGTATAGACTTGAGGGGGGTACTGTTTTCAACTGTGGATGCTTAAGGAAGAAAAATCCAAGTCCAAAGCACACTGTAGCTGATGCTAATATGCTTTCTCTTAGCAAGCAGTAAACCAGCTGTGTACTTTTTGGAGGTTTAATCATCTGAGATTTGTTAATGAGACCTAGTGCTGACCAGGTAGAGCAAGGGAACTTGTATATAATACAGAGATGAGATGAATAGTTAATTTAGGGTATGAAACTTATTCCAAAATGGAGTGCATTGAAGTTACAATAAATATCCCTAAAACATCACTAAAATTTTTTAAAAAGTAAATAAAAGGGAGACAGAAGACGTTAATTAATTCATAATAATTGATGTTATCAAGAATAGTCTAAAGAAGTACAAAATCTTTGAAATCCCTGAAGGTTGCCCACTTCCTTATTCTGGCTAATCTGTTCATTTCTGAAGTCTCATTTCTGAACCCATCATGATTTTCTTAAAAAGAAAGAAAAAAAATCACCCTTTAGAAACAGATCTGGAAAGGTTTTAAAAGTCACTGTTGCTCTGATAACATGGTGACACATCAGCTGTGTTCCTGTAGTTAATGAGCTTATATACTCCTGCAGAGAGAAAGCTGAGCCGTCCTGAGGGACTATAACATGGCAAATGCTCCCAAGCAATTAGAGGCTGATTAAGTGTTTATCTCATTTACAGGTGGGAAGGAAAGAATGAAAATGAAGTGGGCAGATGTAAAGAGACCGGCAAAATTCATGTGACTGTGGATCTCAAATACTACCGACCAACTGAAGTGGTAAGGACTCCTTGGCCACCCAGTTGGTGGCCACATTTGGCTGGCTGGGAAGATGTTCTTAGTGAATATCTTCAGTCAGCCTTCAAAGCTTTCCATTGGGTTCTTTGACCTCCTTCAATGGTCAGTTCCCAAACCAGAGTACAGTGAAATGAATTTGAGATGTTATTCCCAGCACAAAACTTGAGATGTTATTCTCAGCACAAAATCTATTGCTTTATCAAGGAAACAAGGGTAAAATACAGCCAAGGAAATAGTTGTTCTGAGAAACAGAGACTCTATCCAAGGCAAGTCTCCTCACATTATTAGCTTTAGTAGCTGATCCCTGATACAGGATGTCTGACTTACAAGGCCCTCCATGACATGCAAGATCTCAAGACCAGAAGAGCTACATACTTTCCCATATGCACATACACTCACACATGTACACACACTCACATGCGCTCACATGCACCCACACAAACCTAAGCCATAAACAGTCCCCCTGTACATTTTGTTAAGATTTAGCTCATGTACTGTCCTGCCTATGAATCCTTTTCTGGTCAATATACTACTACCTCCTTCATTTGTATCTACATTATATGATATCCATAATCATGCTATAGCACCTATTATAATTTATTATACTCCTTTGTTTACATGACCTTCTCTTTTTACCAAACTGTGAATTCTTTGAGGATAAGGACTTTTTTTTTAAATATCTTAGGCTATGATAAGTAGGTGGTTAATAAATGTTGACTGATGGGTGAATGAATACAAAAGTTTTCTATATTAAGAAATGACCTATAGATTGTTAGCACCTATTATCCTCCTTTCCCAAATTTATAAAGGTTTTTAGCTTGGTGCTGTCACTTTAATGTGGTCTACCTTCACACTATGGTGACAAAACCCAGCATGTTAAGTAGATCTAAAGATAATCAAAAACAGCATCTTCAGAGAGAAGTTCAGAGCTTTCCTAATGAAATGTACGTTAACTGCAAAAATAGAACTGTTTTATCTGTGCTTTGAAACTTCTACATTGTACAACCTTTCAGAGATTAGGAAAACCCCAGAGAAGAGAGGCTGACAGTGAGTATGTCATCAGTAACCACCTCTAAAATGTCTTTTTTAACAAAAGAATAAACTTCATTTCATGTACTCTGACACACAGGAGGAAGTAAAAAGGAAAGGAAATCAGCAGTGCTTAGAGACTAGAGCCATAGAGTCAGTGTATTGTCCTGGCACAGGGCGTGGCTGGGTCTCTAACACACAGTGAACAATGGTTCCCTGTGCTAATGGCAAGTGGGTGTGCCAAGGAGAGGATGTGCTCCGTCTCTGGGGGAGGAAGATACCAGTACACTCCTGCTGACACCGCAAGGAATGCCTGTCTGTGGAGCCCCCTAGCCGCACTGGCATTTGTTTCCCTGTCCTAAAGAGGTGCCACAAGGGTGTCATTTTTCCAGACCATTGCACAGATCACATAAATGGATGAATTTGTTTCTGTCCTCATGAACAAAAATTGTCATCTCAGAGTGGAAAATTTACCGAGCCGACAGAAACCTCCATCCTTGTAACAACTGAAACATGGTTCTTTCTCTCTCTGACACCAAAATAGTTTCAAAAGCAAGGAAGTCATTAAGAATGGCTTGTCTGTCATTCTTACTTAGGCAAGGTGGGGAATTGATAAGGACACAAAACAAAAGAATTTGTTGAACAGGAAAAGGACCCTTGGACTAACAAGACAGTTCTTAGAGTCCGTATCGACCCCTCTTTCCTGCCCCGACACTGCATCCCTCCTCATTTCTCTTGTCCATTCAAATGTCATCATCATACCTGTTCTGCAATTCTGTTTACGCTAATGTTGTTGTACGTTAGTACATCTTATTTCATATGCTTGCTTGCTTTTGTCACCTGAGATGGAGCTCTCTCCCCAGATTCCCTTTTGATGTGGGATTCCCTGCTTGATTTAGGATTTTTAACTACATTTCATCTTTCTAAGCCTTTAGGCTGCGATCATTTTTGTTCACTCCACTTCAACTCGATATTCTGTTGGACAAGCTTTTCTTGTATAGTGAAACTAAACTTTTAACCTCATTTCTCAAAACAACAAGTTTTCCAAAACTTGGACCAGCTTGACAGACTTATATTGAATTGCCTTAGGGGTGATAGTATTGTTCTAGTTGAAAGGTGACCAGAACTGGAGACTGACTTGTAAATGAGCTTTCACTTAGGTGTGGGGCCTTAATAACCAACACATCTAGAGTCATTCAGCATGAGTCCTGAAAAGCACCCAGTTTCTCTGAGGTTTGTCAGCACTCAGTGTAGGGTGAACAAGGAATTTTCCCAGGTCTAAACTGGATCCTTCCCATGTAAGTGTCTTAAATCCATCTTGCAAGCGCCAGAGGCTTTTTTCCTTTCTTCCTTGAATTCTTTAAGTCTGATCTCCTGACTAGCTTTAATCATGCATCCTCCAAGATTTTCAGCATATAGGGCACTCTGAAGCCAAAAACATAAACTAAACCTTCTTAACAGTCAAATGGTTCCAAAATGACTGCTAGGGAAAAAATATACCATCAAGAAAATTTGAAAAAATGATAAGGACATATCATGTCTCAGAACATCAATACCCTAATGCAGCTATAGGGATTTAGAAGTTTATGTTGTTTTTTGGATAAGAGTCAGGCTAGTTTTGAGAAAGCCTCTTTACTCCGCATAGGACAGCACTACCCCAGAAGAGACCACTGATGATGCCATATAGAACATACTTCCACATGTACCAGTAATTTTTGTCCTCGTTGACTTAGCCACCAAAAAACCTTAAATCTTGCTTCTGTTACCAACATGGAAGGTCTTGAAAGTTTTTGCTCTGAGCTAAGGACTCTGGCATCCAATTAGAGCTGAATGGAATCACAGTCTTTTAGTTCTTTACCTATCAACCTCTATGTTTCCTTTAAATGTTAAGTTTGCCTCTGTGAAGATCTTGATCCTAGACATCAGACTTTAAATCTCCCATTGCCCCTGATTTCCAGTATCTGGTGGTGGCAGTATTAACACTTGAGTTCTGTGTCTCTTAAATATCCTCTCTTGTATATAATTTCCTATATGTGTACCCATTTATACACAGACTCGTTGCAATGTGCTTCATTCAGAGAGAAGTAGTGTCATGCCTAAGTGTAGGCCATAAGGCCAGAATGCCTGAGTTCAAAAACTGCCGGTGATTAGCTGTGTAACATTACGCAAGTTACTCAATTTTTCAGTGCCTCTGTTTCCTTGTCTTTAAAAATAGAATCAATAGGAAAGCAAGAAGTCTATAGCAGTATTGAAGAATTAATAGTCAATTATACAAAATGCTTATTAAAATAGTATCTGGCACACAGTAAAATACCGAATATTGATGCTATTCTTGTTATTTATGTATTCATTCATTTACCAAATATTTACTAAACACTACCTTAGGCCCATGAACAAAACAGACACATTCCCCACCATTGTGGAAATTGTACATGTAGAAAGAGGTATAGATCAGTTACTTAAATCTAGTACCTTTTTAAAAGTACAATTTCACATGGTAAATTGTACAGATTAACCAGTAAAAAGTAGATAAGCATAATAAAGGCCTCAAGCCAACATTAATAAGTACATTGATATTTTTATTCTTGATTTTTATCTTTTCTGATTCTCCTTCTGAAGCTTTAGTAGCTCTTCAGTGGTATGGAAATTATAATATTGATTTATTACTTAGTTTAAAATAATCATGAGGATGTCTTCATTTTAAGAATTTTTCACTTGGAAAATTTGCAAAGGTTGGATTAATGAGAAATTTGTTTGAATGTGCTGAATTTTTAACCACACCAAAAACCAATCCATTTAAGGGAAAAAAAAGGCTGAGTTTTGTTTTTGTTTTGTTTTTTGTTTTTGTTTTGTTTTTTGTTTTTTCAGTTAAACTAACAAAAATCTTTTTTTTTTTCTGCAGAGTATTTTAGGAAATGGCATAGGGGATACATTCACAAACCAAAATTCAAATCACATACTTTTCATGAAAAATATCTTGACTTAAATGCTACTAGATGTTGTAAATTAAAATTTTTTTCTTGCTATTATATTCGTTTTAACATTCATTTTTCCTGCCATTGTATCTCTAGTGTCCTCAATTGTAATTGGTTTTTGTTCTGTTTACTTAGATACTTTATGTTTATTCCCATTCTTTATAGGTATTAGAAAAAATCATGAGTTAAAATCCAGAATTGAGAAGGCAGTAACTTCAAAGAAGTCCAACAAGCTAGTTAAAACAACACCTTCCTTCAGTAAAAACATGTGGCCTGTTTCTAATCAAATTACCATATGCTTGTCGAGTTGTCCCCTCTGCAAACTTTTCCTAATATTTTTCTGTAAATGATGTTAAGTTAAATGGCCCATAATTGCTTGCTCTATTCCATAGTCCTGTTTAGAATAATGCTGGGTAACACTTTCCAGACCTCAGGAATCTGATCTGTCATCAGAGGACGTGTATAAATGCCAGCTAGAGCTTCCCTCAGCTCCATCTCTGAGTACTGGGGGTCTTGAAACTGTCCCCTTTCTCTCCCATCTCTGTTCTAACCACCTTCTCACACTTCCCCTCCCAAAGCAGGAAATTAGATCCTCCCAATTCCAACCCTTCATCTTCTCTAGCACTGTTACAGCCAGTTGATCCTTCCCCGTCCTGATCCTCTGACCTCCAAAGCTCTAATCCTACCCCTCCACTCCTGCTTTTCTTTGTTCCTTGTTTTGACTGGTGGGAGCTAGGGTAAGAAGATGCAGAGAGAGCAAATTAAGGGCTAGTCCCTTTCTTCTTGCATTCCTGGACCTGTAAAAGAAGAGGCTGTTCTGTACGACCCCTTCCAATTTTTATGTCCTAGCATTCTCTGCTTTTACAACTGTCACAGTGGAGTAGGATGCTAGCTCTAATGTGCCATCATAATGCTTCCTCTGAACTTCTTACTACTTGTATTTTATAAATAGTTTATATCTCTAAATCACTGTTTATATATTTTAAGCCTCCCTCTTAGGCTCCTCATACTAATCTTTATATCCTTCCTTAATCACATTGACCTTTCCTGCCCTTTTCCTTCCTTGGACTTAACCAAAGGAGCTTTAAGTTTCAGTCTCTTCAGTTGATTCTCAAATATTCCACTGTATGTTTTCCATACTTCATAGGATCCCATATAGAACCCCTAGGGGCGTATAACATTCCTCTTAAAGCCTGTGTTCTTTCCTTGGTTGCTACCTTCCTCAAGAGCACTTCATATCTAATGAAATAGCAATTGCATACTTATTATAATGCCCCCAACATCCTGTTTTTCCTTGAAAGTTCTCATGATTAGATTGTGATCAGAACAATGTAATTGAAGATTCATAAAATCTGTATGAATATACATAAGTATATACTTTATCTTATTTAAAAATTTTTTTTATTTGTCCTAAAAACTCTCTGGTATCCTTCTATAGAGGGGGCTTTTTCTCTGCACCAATAAGGAATTCCTATAAAATCTGTATTTTTTTCTTTTTTCAAAAAAAAAAAACTGTGCAGCTAATGACTACCCCCATTTATAATTACAGTGTTGACCTCTTGACATCTACAAAACAAATTACAAAATCTTAGAAATTTGTTTCAGCCTCTGCAGCTACTTTTTAAGAACTGTTAGTACTTGAGTTCAGCTTTTACCTCAACTAGCCCTGATGCAGCTCACTCAAAGTATAGAATTTCTTAGGGGAGGCCCATCCATCATGGGTGTGATCACCTGTTCCGTCTTCATTTTCATCCAGCCAGTGAGATCTGTATTCTGGAATTTTAGAAATCCCCTTTTGCTGTTTGTTTGTTTTTTAAACAAATTGACAATGTTCTTCCTGTTGTATCAAGCTATATTTATCTCCTAAAATAAATACAAAAATCTTTATTCATGGGGATTTTATAGATAAATCTACCTGTGGTTTCCTTCCTCCATCCTTTTCTGCTTTATCTTCTCAATAAGTTAAATTATTCCTTACCAAGTTTGATTTTTTTTCCCCAGAACTTTGTTTGCTGAAGAACAAAATATTCCAAATATTTCAGGTCTACCAAAATTTAGTCATGTACATTTACTCTGGGCTCCTATCTATCTTTATCTTACCCTCGGCCTCCTGTTGCCTCATTCTCCTTGCCTTTGGCTCATGGCAGACTGGTTTCTTCATTCACTGTCACATCTACCAGCAAAGGTGAGAACTCATTTTACTGCTTTTGCCAGAAACCTCCAAGTTGGTATGCACAGTTGATGGTCTAACTTAGTGGCTCTGAACTGCCTCCTAGATAATTATACATTAGGTGGTTGGCCTGCTGGTAAATACCCAGCTCCATTCCGCTGCTGTTCAGTATAGGCACTGTCCTGAATAGCAAAATCCAATTTGTACATTTTGAAATACTGTGGTAAATTTGCTGGTTTCTTTGATAAATCAGGTGTGCACTGCTTCATGAAAAGCTGGTGTAAGAATATCTAAACTTAGGGGCACCTGGGTGGTTCAGTCAGTTGAGCATCTGACTTTGTTTTTNTTTTTTTTTTTTTTTTGAGGGGAGAGAGAGACAGACCATGAGTGAGGAAGGGGCAGAGAAAGAGGGAGATACAGAATCCAAAACAGGCTTCTGTGCTGATAGCTCAGAGCCTGATCCAGGGCTCAAACTTCCCAACCATGAGATCATGACCTGAGCTAAAGTTGGACACTTAACCGACTGAGCCACCTAGGTACCCCGAGCATCTCACTCTTGATTTCAGCTCAGGTCATGATCACCCGTTGATGGGTGCAAGCCCTGCATCAGATTCTGCACTGACGGTGCAGAGCCTGCTTGGTATCCTCTCTCTCTCTCTCTTTCTCTCTCCTTCTCCTCCTCCTCCTCCTCCTCTTCCTCCTCCCCCCCATTCACTATCTCTCTCTCTCTCAAAATAAATAAATGTTAAAATTTTTTAAAAAGAATATCTAAACTTAGAAATAAGTAGGTTTCTAAGGTACTAAAAGATTCTCTAATTTTAGGATTTATTACCAGAATCCTTTAAAAATAGTATGCCCATTGTGTACATTTAAAATATAACTCTTATTTACCTTTAGCCTCTCCAAAATATGTCAGTATATATATAAAGTAAAATATCTTTATATGATTGAGGACTTAGAGATTCAATCCAAAAAGAATGTTTACTGAATTTCTACCATGGAGATAAGTTCTAGTCTCTCTGTGAGAAATGTAAAGATGAATGAGATAATATTCTTGTCCGATGGTAACTCTCAGACAAATGAGGGGGAGGAGCTAGGAAGCTATTGGGACAGTCAAATGCAGGTATAAGAAGAAGCTAACTGAACCAGGGCAGCGGAGGCGAGAAAATTGGTGACAGATGCCAGGACATTGCAGAGATGGTGACCACAGGATTAGGTATGGATTGGATGGTGACATGTGGATGACAGAGAGGAACTGAAGGTGACTCCCTGGAGTAGAGGCTGAACAGTGATGACAGGTGGGAGATAATGATGCCAGAACCCACATCAGAGATGTAGAAAGGGGACTCTGTTTGCAGCGGGAGGTGTCAAGGAGTTCTATCACATTCATGGTGCCTTAGGGATATCCACATAGCAATATCAAGCAGGAGTTGGAGCCAGAGGCCTGGTGTAAAGGAAAAGAGGTCAGACTTAGGGCTAGTTATGCAAAAGTAAGAGTTGAAGCTCTGAGATGAGCACCCTGAAAGAGGGCATGGTAGGTGGGAGGAAAGAAGAGCATGAACAAAGAGCTAGTCACAAAGCCAGGCAAGTTTGAATTCTAGGAGATAAGTCTCAGAAACATATTTTGAAAAAGTACGTTAAGAATTCACAGAACTCTGGGGCATCTGAGTGGCTCAGTCAGTTAAGCGTCTGACTCTTGACTTCAGCTCAGGTCATGATCTCACATTGGTGAGATGGAGCCCCTACTTGGGCTCTGTGTTGACAGCGTGGAGCCTGTCTGGGATTCTCTCTCTCCATCTCTGCCTCTACCCTGCTCTCTCTCTCTCTCTTTCTCTCTCTCTCAAAATAAATAAACATTTTTTAAAAAGTTACAGAATTCACAAACCAAGCATCTGTGTCCAAGAGCCGTAGAGCCAGACTAAAGTGTCTGCCATCCTTGATGATTATCCCTGGCCTTCAAGTCTCCTTAAGGAGCTAACTAAAGAGTTTATATTAACTGGCAGATGATTACTACATCTGAGTCCAGGCAAAACTGAATGTCAGATATAAGCAGAGACCTCATTTCATATTGATATGTCCTGGAAGGTTACAAAGCATTTTAGAATTCTTAAAGATGAAAGAGCTTATATAGATATAAGATACTTTGTGCTGCTTATTACCACTTTTATTACTGTCATCATTAATTATCATCATCACCCACTGCTGTGAAATCATTAGTTATCAAGAGACATCTGAAAGGATACTTTGAGCTCATCAACTCCTGAGATTGTCTTTTATTTAAATATTTATTTTACTTTGCATCTATTAACTTCATGCAGAAAGGGTTATTTGCTGCTTACCAGCTCTGTACTTCTTGATCCTATGGCAGAAATGATGATCACAGTGAAAATTAGGGAGTTGAGTTAGTGACCTTCTCTTCTGACTCTGCCTGAACTGTGTATTCCCAGAACCTATAATAGATCCTGAGATCTAGCAGGTTCTGTGAGTACCCCTAGAATGTAAGTATCCCGAGCAGGCTAGAGAGCAGCCACCAAAGAGAAGACATTAGGCGATCATTAACGTTCATAGTGCTCCATTTACCTGCCAACTGCACCCTTTCATCCTCCGTCAGAAATCTCCCTGCAGAAATCTATCTTTGTCCTTGCTTCTTACAACCAGCTAGATGTCACTTGTATAGTCTAAAATCTGTGTTGGTTTCCTATTGCTGCTATAACAAATTATCACATCTTAGCAGCTTAAAACTACACACATATATTATCTTACACTTCTCAATATTAGGAGCCTGAATTAAGTTCCACTGGGGTAAAATCAAGGTGTTGAAGGAGGTGTCTTCTTTCTGGAGGCTGAGGGTTCTCAGGCTGTGGGGTATTCAGTTGCTGGCAGAGAATACTTACTTAATCACTTTGACCCATTGCTGGATCACAGTGCTTTCTGTTTGGAAAACACATTATTTGTCACTTGGATGGGAAAGAAGAAATGGGGGACTAGTTAATTATCAGTTTAAAGTTTAGTAATGTACATACTCAAAAAAAAAAAACAAAAAAAAACAACCACTAAAACACCAATAGGCACTTGAGCAACTGTGAATGAGGACAAATAATCCCTAAGTCTGAGGGAACACTAGGCAAAGAAACAAGCACAGGCTTCCTAAAGAATGGGAGCTTTAGAGTAGAGTTTTGGAAAGACTTGTTGCTTGAAAGAGAGAGAAAGAGAGAGAATGCACTCCAGGTTGGGGCAGCAGGTGTCCAGGTAATGAACCAGAGGGGCCTGCAAAGACAAAGGGCAGGGAGCCCGTCACACGGAGAGAGCCTGTCCCGCACAGCAATAATGAGAAACAAGGCTCGTCACCACCAGCTCTCCTTCCCAGCCTCCACTTGGCACGCAGCACATCCTCTGTTCCGTGTTGCTGTGCCTCCTGCCTGTCTGCGGCAACTCAGCTGCTCCTCCTCCTTTGTTTCTAGCTTCTTCTTCCTGTATTTTTACCTTCTTGTATTTGTCTTCCTGTACCTCATCTTCTCTTTTCTTTCTGTCATGAGTCTTAATATCAGTCAAGGCATCATCCTTAAACTCTATGTATTCNTTCTTGATCCATTCATCCGTTAATGGACACTTAGGCTCTTTCCATGTTTTAGTATGTAGCCACTATTCTTTCTGAGAACACCAATCTGCCTTGTGGTACAATGACATCTGACCCCTAACTGTCTTAAATTCTGTAAGAGTGCCCTTCTCATGTTCTATGATGTTAGTTAAACAAGTTCTGTGTTCGAGACTAATTCTTAAACAGTTCACAGCTGTCTTACTGCTTAAAGGGCAAAGTCAGGAATAGAGACGACCTTACTTTCACAAGAGGCATTTGTTTATCTCATAAACATGGGTCCTTAACAGCCATTCCAAGATCAATCTAAATATGCAAGTTTTTTTTCCAAATATTCTTCAACTTTATAATGAAATGTTTCCCAATCTTACAGGGAATTTGTTGAGAATTAAATTAATCCTATGTGAAAGTGGTATTAGAAAGACACTATACATTTTAGATTCAGTTATTTCTATTATTTTTGAAAAAAAAGGTTACCAGAGGAAATGTGCCTAGATGATCATCTAAAACCACTTGTTGAACTTTTGGGAATATGTCAAGTTTCTCTAAGTCAAGATGGTGAAGAAAACTAATCTGTTTCTGAATTCGTTTTAGCTTTGGAAAGTTAGGGAGTGAGTGCTATGTTGCCTTATTGAAATTCTAAAATTTAAAAGAAAGTGTAGTGGTAATTTGAATCTGTTCTACTGGCTAGCATTAGAAATTTAAAAAGTGTAAGTCTCAACACTTTTTATTCCCAGTCCTCACACTTCTATAAATCTTAAAGCTTCGAACTTCTCCTTACTACTTTTATCCACTGTAGCATAACAATGACTATTTCCTACCAGTCTCAAAGGGCATATTGAAAAACTGATGAATTATTAGTTTCAAGGCCCTGCACAAATGTCAGCCCTTTGGTGAAGCCTCCTTTTATTTCTTCAGGCAAAGTTAGCACTTAACCTCGTGTGAAGCACTTGTCCCATTGTATTGTGATGTGTCATTTCCACCTGGGACCTTGGGGGCAGGTATGACATCTGATGGCCTTGGATAGTACCTGGCATATAAAAGGGGATCAATTAATGAATGCATGTATGCCACATCGAAGGATCATTCTTGTGCTTTCCAACCGGCTCTGGTATAAACAGAATTACTCAAACACTGTAACAAACTATAAATTCCAAATAGCAAAAAACAAAACAAAACAAAACAAAAACAGTATAAAAATATTTTCCTCTTTTTCTTTCTATTTGAAATTCTACCTCAAGATGAGGTATTGAGGTGTTCACGCCTTACATCTGTACATCCAAAATGTAAACAAAATTCATATTCCTTTTATATGCCTCCATCTCTGTATATCCCCTTTTCACAAGTTCTTTATTTCTTGCCCTTTTCTTGTCTTATGTTTTTGCTGATATTGCCTTGTTTCCTTCTTCATCTTTTCTGAAATTCTTTTTTCCAGAGGTTTCTGATTGTTTCCCTACTCCCCTTCCTGCAACTTCTTTCTTAAGCAATTCAGACCATCTCAAATAAGCTTTTAACCCATTCCAACCCACCAGAGTTGTTTACTGGTGCCTCTTTATAGGAAGAGCTGGTAATGGGGATATTACGGTCTGACTCTAAAGTAGGTCCCTTTGGCATCCATCTGGTGTGTTGTGGGTACACTGCTGTGCATTGCCCATGTGAGAAATCTTATGTTGTCTTTGAAGTCTTGGAGGGAGTGCACCAATAGCATCACATATGCAAAAGACATGCTAGGTTGTTTCTAATCAAGAAGAGTACACTTGCCAGACAGAGGCATTTTCAATTTTGAGCTGCTAATAAGAAATGCCCTGGTGGCAGCTCCCATCTTTGTTTTATCTACTCTGAGACTGTTTTTGTGGAGCAGAGTATCATACAGCATAAGAGACGCTCAGTTGTTCTTTTGGCTTTGTGCATTGTACATGTTCCTCTGCTACTTCATCTCCAAAACTTTTTGAATAAAAAAGTGAGTATATCGGGGCACCTGGGTGGCTCAGTTGGTTGAGCATCCGACTTCGGCTCAGGTCATGATCTCGATGTTCATGAGTTCGAGCCCTCCTCGGGCTTTGTGCTGACAGTTTGGAGCCTGAAGCCTGCTTTGGATTCTGTATCTCCCTCTCTCTCCACCCCTCTCCTGCTCTCTCTTTCTCTCTCTCTCTCAAAAATAAATAAACATTAAAAAAAATTAAAAAGTGGTAAGTATAGAACAGTAAATAGCTACAATGACTGGTACTTTTACTGTGGAGCCAAAGTCTACCAGAAACCTAATGGCATGTTATCTCCCCCTCACTTAAATCTTCAGTGTTTTTCTGGGTTTTTTTTTAAGTGCAGACTAAAATTTAAATATGATTGTGTAAAAAAGTTAATAGTCGTTTAGAACAATAGTTTTTTAAATTCTAAAATAAGCATTGGACTTACAGAGAAGATTTTCCTATTAAGGCTTGCATTGTCTTCCTCGTTGTGCAGCCATTTTGGTAAAAAATTACAGTCAGATGCAATGGAATAAGCTTCAGACCTACTTTCTAAAATAAATATCTAAAATATAATTTTCTTAATATTGTGTTTCCCAAATGAGGAGACATGGTCTGGTTGAGTATGGCTCTCTTGCTAAAAATTTTACCTTATACTGAGGATGTGAAGAAATAATTCTGATGGACCCATGGATCAAATCCATGGATCAGAAAAGAGGGAGAATGTGGATCAAAGCAGTTCTTTTTTGAGGCCTTTGTTTTGTGTGCTGCCAAGTTGAGATAAGAGAGAAGCCATTTTCACAGTTTGGCACATCTGTAAAATGTAGTGTGAAGGTGTGGGGGGGGGGGTTCCATGGATCTTAAAGGCTGTTTTTCTATTGGTGATATGAAATATTCTCTTCATGAATCAGCACCTCCCACTTGCCCTAAAGGTGGGATGGCTGTTGATACCAATGCATTGTCTCCTCTTTCAGCTGGTGAGGGAGGGTAGTGGGAGGCAGTGCAGCCTAAGGGAGTAGACACTGAACAAACAATGCCCGCACATCCGATCCTAGTGTGGGTGGGTAGTGGGTGCCTGGGAGCGGCAAGGGCTTGCACCCAATCATTACATATGGTGCTGAGCAACCACCAAATGATCAAGAAAGGAAGTGAAAAGATAAATCGCTAGAGTCCATTAGTAAAACCAGGACATTTCTTATCCCATAAGGACAGCAGTGGGTAAGAGAGTAGTTTTAATCATGGCTCTCTTTAACATATTTATGAAAAGGGTGGCACTTAATCTCCTGTCACTTGGGTTTGTCTGACAAAATATAAAACTAAATTTAGTTGCTTGTCCATTTAGAGCATCCACTATGGGCATATTACTTCTAATTTATTAGTTTTATATTTGTGACTCGGTTCTGCATAGTCTTGTATGTATGGTTTCATCACTTTGGGATAAGCATGGATGTGAGGGCCATTGCCTTCCAGATTTCTGTAACACAAATAACTTCGTACATCTGCATCATTGTCCCTATATGTTGATGTACAGTTGTCAGTCATTTCAATTCAGATCACTCTGTCCTCAACCCTTCCCAGCTAAATATTTATATTGTTCTGCTGCCCACCAATTTTGAAATCCAAACTAACACCCATTGCTTCCTAGAAATACTCTCCTCTCCTTTTCTGCATTTTCATGATGTTGCTCTTTTTTCTTTCTTTCTTTTTTAATCCAACCTCTTTTCTTTCCTCCTTCCTCCATCTTTATAAATTTTCCAAGCAGCTAAACTTCATTTCTGATTCCTTTATACTTTGTGATCTGCATCACAAACTGAAAGGTAAAGCATGTATTTATTTTTAAACATGAGGGGATAAGTCATTATTTCTTTTGGATCTTCTATCTATGTAGGTGATATTTTGTGCCTCAGTTCCCACTGTAGACAATAGGTTAGAAATATGTTTTTTATGGAAATTATTGGCAATGATATTAGTTTATTCATCCACAGGAAACACCAAGGAAAAAACATTCTGGTTACATAATTAGGAGCTGAGATAGAATACAGCATCAGAAGGTTGTATGTTTAGCTATCTACAACCTTAACATCATCTCGGGGTCCTTGTCTTCTAAATGAAGAGTGATTATGTTAACCTACACAGAGGTACTGGGAGGCTAAGTTAATGTTTGTGAAACATATTGAGATTTTATGACCAAAGATACTATCTTAGTATAAATTGATGTGATTATTATCAAAGAAAACTTCTCTAATAAGGAGTCTGAATTAATTTGGCTGAATTAGTCAACCTCCTCTGTGTCTACTGTGAAGCCCCAAACCTCTGATCTCTTGGAATTTTCTCTCTTAATCCTGGAGTCTGTTTCTAGGTGTTGGAGAAGATTAGAGAATAGGTCATGGTCACAGAATTATAAACAGAGGAAATGTGTCAGGTATTTGTAAACACTCAGATGAAAGGACTGGACCAGGTTTGCAAGGCAACTACTTCAGGTGACTATCCAGCACAGCTACTCAACAGATGCTTGCTGGATGCCACATCATGTCAGCCCTGAATTCTCATGGTGGCCTTTATCATGCCATATTAACAGTCTCTCTACCAACTCAACCCATGTGGCAAACAGAACTTTGGTCCATACTGCACAGAATCTGAATGGCTTTTAAATGATTCTCTTTACCAAGTTGATGAATATATCTGCTGTATTCTCATCCATAATGTGGTGAGGCTTCTCAGGAATATGCACATATACAAATGCTCTTCCCTGTCTGATGGAGGGTGGGAATGAATATAAAGTGGAGTATTTAGAAACAAAATCAACTTGACAGGCATGGTGGAGGTAAACAGCCTGACTTCTGCAATAATCATGTTGACAAGCAGTGACTCTTGGGAAGCTTCCAGGTACATCATGGACTCAGACTTCAGGGACTTAGGCAATATAAAACAATTTTTTAAGGTCAGAAGTCGTTTACATTAAGTAAGCTTATATGGGCTGGGGTTTTATGTTATCATTGTATATACATATGTAATTTTTATTGACTATTTCCAGAAATAATTCTGCAGTTAAGCCACAACTGTTGCTTGAGATGCAAACTCTTCATTCTTGGGTGCTCTTCCCCAGTTGAGCTAGACAGGTTTACAACTGAAAGTCCATTTTCATTGAGAGAAGGGACATTTTCCTTCACCCAAAACTTCAAGTTCTGGCTTTGAAACATAACTCTCAGCCCTAATTTTAAATCCTAGTTACAGTATGATTTCCTGATAAATTCCTCTTTTCCCCTTTCTTATCTGACATAAGCAGTGTCTCAAAGCCATGTAAGAGCAGTCAGAGAATCAAGTTCTTGCCTTAGAAAACAGTCAAGCCTTGGCCCACATCACTTGTTCATTTCTGTCTGCTCTCGTGAAAATCAGCTAAGTTTTTAGCTGATGCTTCTTCTAGGTTCTGGGGGGGTAAAGGGGAGGAGCAGGAAGCAAATCACCTTGCCTTGGTGTTGGCCTTTGCTGCCATTTTGAAGCTGTGACAGATCTCTGCTGCCTTGCATCTCTGATTTTTCCAGCACAGAACCTCATTGTTATTTCTTACAGGTGCCTGGGGAGCATTATGTTCTCCATCATCATTTCAGATGGGGAAACTGGGGCACCAAGAGGCTGAGTGACTTGCCTAAGGTCATGCTGTATGGTAGTAGCCCAGCTGGTTTCCAGGCTGTGGTTCTCCATTAAGCCTCCCTTCCTTTTCTCCAGGGTCATGTGTTCTAGGTCACCTGTAAACTTTGCCTTCTGCCCCTTGGCCTTCAGGGACACCTGCTCTTGATCTGTTCCAGCCAAGGTCCCCTCAGCTCTGGCACCAGAAGGGATGGCTGGCACTGTGATTCTGTGAAGGTCTTCCCTGGCCTTTTTTTTCTCAGTGCAGCTTTTCTTTATTGCAGTGAGTGGGTTTGCACCTACTTAATGGTCTGAAACTATAAACCCAGCAGGCAGAGTCCGGTGATATGTTCAGAGGATGTAAACCTGTCCTGTCTACCTGCAGAGTTGAGGCACTGTGAACCATTCACAGGCCATAAGAGAGCATTATTCATTTGGCTGCTCTCCCCTAGTAGTTCTGAAGAATTGTCTACAAGTGGGAGGGGCAGTGGCCCAGCTGGAGTGCATCACCGTATCACCTGACAATGGCTCTTTGTCCTTTTAGTGTGTAACTGGCTCACATTTTACTTACCATGTAAAAAAGTCTTTTTGAGGAGTGCTTCTGGTTTATGTTTAAAAGAGAAATCAAAGCCACTGAGAGACAGCATAGTAAGATGTGACCCTAGTGGCTTTTTGCTCTTCCCCTGAGGCTCAAGGGGAATGTTAGCAAGGCCCAAAAGCCCACCTGGCAATCACTATTGTTTCTTTAATGTGCCCTTGGAATTCTTAGAATAGACTACTAGATTTTAATTTAAATGGAATATTTTAATAATTTTTAAAGGAATATGCCAAAGCATTTATAATAGTCATAGTTTGGGAGAAAACCTAACCTGCTTTTGCCAGTATCCAAACCATTTTATGGACCACTTATCTGATGCAATGGGACTTTCTCCCCAACACCTTCTTCATAGCTTAACTGTATTATTATTAATATCATACTTCATTGCACAGCTACTTCTTTATCCCTGAGCAGTTCAGATTTGGACCCACCCCATGTGACATGTTTGTTCTTCTCACTGCCACTGTACCAACAGTGCCCCCAGAGGGATTCCAACTGTAAGGTCGGAAGGGTCCCCCTTCCCCATTCCTCCTCCCTTCTGCCTCTCTGAACATGCCCCACAGCTTGCTAGGAATGCAAAAGAGTGACATTTCCAGCATCTACAGAGTTATGGCCTTCTAGTTGTTTCCCCCCTACCTGTGAGATATATAAAGATGCCATGTTTTGTTTCACACACTTTCTGTGAATGGTGAACAAATGGCTCACTCTTTATGGCCCTTCAAGCCTTAGGAGGGTGTGGATGGGCACCTTTCCCACTTGGTGCTCCTGGTTGTTTCCTCTCTCTGCCATTAAAAATGGATGAACAATGTATTTGTTTATTATTATTTCATTGATTTATGCCTTATTCCAGAAAATGTTTAAGAAAATATAATTACCTCTGTGAGTACTAAGGGCATAGCCTATTTTGTGAAATCTTTAGAATAATAACAGAGTTCATACTCAAAAACATTTTCCTCCCATAAAGCACATTTAAATGATATTGGGGCCCAGCACTGCCCAACAAACATCTATCTTCCCAATAACATATTAAAAATACTAATAAAATATTTTAACTGCACCTAATTACCATATATAACTTTTTTTTCTATTTAAGCACATGTTCTGAATTCCAAATCTAGGTTATNTGAACAACAGATGTTCCTCTAGCCAGAGCTCTGTGTGGTCACTCTGTTTGAGGGCTGCCCTGGGGAATACAGAGGGCACTTCCACAGAGTGCCTCCCTCCTGGACAAGATAACAGTGGTCTGAAACAGAGCCTTTAAGAAAGTTGTCCTCTCCTTACTTCTCTGAATTGTATGGCTATTCAGTCTATCTTTAAAGTCTCCTCTCCCCCTTCTATGAGACCCAGAAGTATTTTTCAGCAATATAAAGATGAATGGAAAGATAGATATTTTTCAAAATCACAATCTTTTTGGCCCACGTTTTGACCCCGAAACCTTATGGGTTGGTTTTGCTTTCTTGAAATCACATAAAAAGCATGGTTAACAGAGACGTGGTTCTGGTGGGCACAATGGAGATGTAATTTTAATTCCTTCTATTCCCAACCAATAATAATATTGAAATTTTGGATAAACAACATTGGAGAGGTACTGAAACTTGAGATTCACTTAACTGCTAAAATACTACTCTGTTATCCACAAACCACCAGTTATAAATGTTTCCATGCCCGGTTCAGTTGACAGCAAGAGAATTTGGAAAGTTAGAAGCTAGGACCTAGTAAGAGATGCCAAACACTTCCTCGCCTCCCCTAAAATATTGTCATGAATGTTTGCCTTTAAAATAATTTCCTTGGGGCGCCTGGGTGGCTCAGTCGGTTAAGCATCTGACTTCGTCTCAGGTAATGGTCTCACGGTTCATGGGTTCAAGCCCTGCATTGGGCTCTGTGCTGACAGCTAGCTCAGAGCCTGGAGCCTGCCTCATATTCTGTCTCCCTCTCTCTCTCTGACCCTCCCCTGCTCACACAGTCTCTCTCTCAGAAATAAATAAAACATTTAAAAAATTTTAAATAATTTCCTTAAGGCTTAGAGATCTGTTGGACAACCTAGTGTTCAATCATAAAAGATAATTGTGTAGGATACTTCAAATTGACGTAAGGCACCAAAGCCTCTAAAAGCTGCATTCATTCAGATTTGTTTGAGATAAAATGTTAAGTAAGAAAAGCAGTATTGAAAATGTACAAACAGGGGTGCCTGGGTAGCTAAGTTGGTTAAATGTCCAACTTCGGCTCAGGTCATGATCTCACAGTCTGTGGTTTCGAGCCCCGCATCGGGCTCTGTGCTCTCCCCCTCCCCTGCTCGCTCTCTGTCTGTCTCTCAAAATAAAATAAAGACATAAAAAAAAATTTTTTTAAGAAAAAACGTACAAACAATATTATCACAACCATATAAGAAAAGTAAGAAAAAGCTAGAAGGAAATAATCATTCAGTCACATTCTTCAGACTTCTCTTGTATTCGGGCTTCATTTCAGCACAAATGTGAACACTGTTTTGATGATACACCCTTAAGGGATCTTTCTCTCTAATGTACTATATTTTCTAAATATTTGCTGATGAACACATATTACCTTAAAATGGAAAGGAAAAAAAATGTTAGTCACAGATCCCAGAGATGTTCTCATCAGTTAACATAAAAGCATGAGGAAAAAGATAAGTATTTTTCACAGGGCCTCAGATTAGAACAAGTGAACAGAAAAACCTGGATGTTTCCCTGGGCTTCATCCTTTTCTTCATGGCCTCCTTCCTCTAGCAAACCTTTGATCTTGATTCCTGAATGGCCCGTGAGTGTATCACCGCCTCCAGTGCAGCCAGTTTCACCTCCTACTTTCATCCCTTTCCCTGGCCCTTCCTCAGAATCATCAGTGCAAAACCACCACAACCTTGTTTTAAAAGTGCAGATCTGACCCTGTTCCTCCCAGCCTCAGGCCTTCGGATGCACTCCTTTTCTCACATGGCCTTCTTGCCTCACTGCCTGCCCTTCTGTTACTGTCTGGCTCCATCCCTGGGGTGACTGGGGATGCCACTTCCCAGGACTCTGACATGACATCCCTTCCCTCTACCCACCCCATTCCCAAACAGTCCTTCAGCTAACTCTCCTCCTTCCTCGGGGCTTGGACTCATGGGTAGTTCTTCTGGGAAGCTTCCTCCAATTCCCAAGACTGAATGAAGTCGTTCCCTCTTTCATTTTTCTGTAATGCCTGCACTTCTCAAGTGCTGCCTACCACCCTTCGCAGCCCACCGCCTCTTGTCCAGGATTTCAAAACCCAGAAAGCTCTGGAAAAATCACATGTTTCTCATAACCCACCTGTCAGCACAATCTGGCCTGAATGGACACAGGACTATTTACAGTCTATCTTTATTTCATTTAGCATGAATGTTCATAATTTCACACCTCTTTTGCTAAAGGGATTTTAATTTTGCTGAAGAAACCTGAATGTGTTTGATTATGAGGTGCTTCTCAGACATTGCTGGGGGTGTTAAGAAAGATGGAATTAGGGTAACCGCATTCGCCATACAACTTCCGACTGGAAAAGGGGCACTGGCCAGATGCAACATCGGGACAGGTGTAAATGGGGCTGGCCCAGACAGACTGGGGCAACATTCACCTGTGTGTGCTACATGTGTCATGTTGTTTTTCCTGAAGCCAAACTATCTCAATTCCACAATACTCCCCAAAGCTTTCGCGTAAGGGATTGCACACCTGTGTCCTAATTGCTGGTTTCTGCGTCTCCTTCCGCCACAGTATTTTAAGCTCTGTAAGTATAGGGAAGGTGTTTTGTTCCATTTGTATCCCCAGTGCCTTGCCAGATACATACACCCAAGCACCCCCATTGTCCTGCATTTTAACCATGAGTTTTATCATTAGATGTTTTAATAGCAAAGCCATTTAATAATCCAGTTTCAGGGGCATGTGGTTAAGTCAGTTAAGTGTCTGGCTTTGGCTCAGGTCATGATCTTACAGTTTGTGAGTTTAAGCCCTGTGTTGGTCTCTGTGCTAATAGCTCAGAGCTTGGAGTCTGCTTTGGACTCTATGTCTCCCTCCCTCTCTCTCTCTTCCCTTCCCCTGCTCATGTTCTCTGTCTCTCTCTCCCTCCCCCTCTCCCTCTGTCTCTGTGTCTCCCTCTCCCTCTCCCTTTCTCTCTCTCTCTCTTAAAAATAAATGAACATTTTTTTAAATCCAGTTTCAGGGCTCCTGCGTGGCTCAGTTGGTTAAGCATCCGACTTCAGCTTAGGTCATGATCTCATGGTTTGTGGGTTCGAGCCCCGCGTCGGACTCCGTGCTGACAGCTAGCTCAGAGCCTGGAGCCTGCTTCAGATTCTGTGTCTCCCTCGCTCTCTGACTGTCCCCTGCCACACTGTCTCTCTCTCTTTCTCTCTCCAAAAAAAAAAATTTTTTTTAATCCAATTTCAAAGATACTTTTTAGGTTGAACAAATGTGTATCAACCACTCTCAAATGACAGAAGAATGGTTTTCACAGCCAGATAGCCCTAATATTAGTCCACAAAGCATACAGACAGGGCTATGTTTTATTTATTCACTTTCTGTTCACTTCTCATACATGGAAATGATAATAAAACAACAATTCTAGCGTAGCATTTACTGGGCATATATTATATAGTAGGCACTATGCAGAGCACACGTTGTGCATTTTCTCATTGAGTCTTTTCAGTAACATCATGAGGTAGGTATTTTTATCTTCCCCATCCATCTGTTCAGGCCCTCTTCCTCTCTGGGGTGTTCCTTGGATTTCCTGAGTTTCTTTCTAGCAGTCTCACTGCCTCATCCTCTTCCTTCAGCAAACCATCTCAACCTTCCTTCTTCTTCACAAGCACATTCTCGCCTGTTACCTGTTGTGGTTCCCAATTGCCTAGCTCATAGATCCTGCACTACTCTGCCCAGCCTACTCATTTCCCTCTTGGTCCACATATCCTCTGTACCAGACAGGGTGGTCCCCTCACTCCCTACAAATGCCCCCTCCTAGAATTTTCTGTGCCTTTGCTCAGGCTCACCCTACCCACTATAATGTTCATTTTCCTTTTGATGAAGAAGCACAGAATTTAATCCTTGTAGACAACGTTGTGTTATTGGCTGATTATATCATCAGTGATGATCTTGTCCCCTTAGCAAAAATGTTAACTTGTTAGAGTCAAGAACCATGTCTTGTCTTGCTATTGTATCTTCACAGTGCCTGTCACTGTGACTGACAAATGATAGGTGATTAATACTGTGAGTAATGGCATTAGAAAGTAAGGGTGCACCAGCATTCAGAAATACATCTTTCACATGGGAGAACCATGTTTTTAAACTCATTTTTACAAGAAACCTGTATCAAAAGAAAAGAAAAGGAGAACAGAAATGTGATACTTCCAGTCCTGAACCTGGATCTAAATATCAAATTATGGAAGAGACACAACTGAACATCACTACAAATGGAAAAAAAAAAAAAAAAAAAAACAGAAGCCATGGCATTGTAGCTTCTATTACTCATTGTGAACCAGGGAACGGTTATGAGATACTCAAAACCACAGTTCTGTCTTGGGCCACTTGAATGGCAGTGTGATGCCTAGGAGGAGCTTCAGTGTCCCCTATTCTTCTCCCTGCTAGGGCAGAGCGTGGCCAGAGGTGCTGACAGACACACTCAGGGAGACTGGCTGGCTTACTGTGCACTGAGTTACTAGGTGTGGGAAAGAGGGTTGTAGTCTTTATTTATACAAAATAGCTTTTAATGAACTTCTACCCAGTACAGAGAAAGTCATATACAAAAGCAACGTTCAAGAAAATTGTGAATGAAAGTTCCTAAATACTTGAGCTACAGACTCCTTTTTGGTATGACAGGACATGTTCGGATATGTTGCATTATCAGCTTGGGGTGGAACTGGAGATAAGAAAGGTGAACTCAGGTAGCAACTGCCTTGCCTTAAGACTATTTACAAACCATCAGTTAAAACGTCTGCTCTCCCCAAGGAAGAGAGAAGGAGGGAGAAGGGAAAGGGAGAGTGGGAGGTAAGAGAGAGGGGGAGGAGGGAGAGTGAGAATGAGAGGGAGAGGGAGAGAACCATAACTCTGTACTTGCTCCCAGTTTGCCCCTCCATGCCCTGCGTGTCCGCCAACTCTGTTGTTCAAGAACAGCTATCACAGAAGGAACCCACGACACAGGCCCTCTCCTTGTTGTACTGAGGAAAGATCCCAGCTTTCTCAGCTGAAAGGCGCTGCTGCAGCTGTAACTCGCGACATGTGCTGTGTTCGTCACTTCAACTTGTCTTTGCACATGTGGGCTCCTGTCCAACTGCATTAGGAAATCCTCTGAGGATAGTGATCTCGAACACAAAAACCAGCAGTCAAAAGTCAACACAATTGATCTTTTCTCAGTGAGGACCAGGGCGGTGTTGTCACAGAGAAGAAATTATCTTTCATAGAGAAGTGATTTCCCTCAGGGTCACCAGCAGGGCAGTGAGGCTGTGTGGTTGTCTGCAACTCCACGTTCTGGAGCTCTAAGACCCTAAGTGCTTATGGCTTAAAGGCATCAGCCTGGAAACCTGCAGAAACTTACCCCTGGAAGCTTTTAAAGGCCGTCACTCCCCACTCTACAGGCTGACGCCGCTGTGACTGACAGTGCTGTTAATAACACCTTGGCTAGGGGACGGGGAGAGGGAACAGAGAATGACAAGGAACGAACGCACAGGTGTTTGTCTTCATTGTGGCTTCTCTCAGAGGCATTTTTGTTCTTCCCTAAGGAGCAAGATTCAGTACATCTAGTGTTACCCTTTCTAGTGCTCCTTAGGACTGGCCCCCTCCCCACACATAATTATGAAACATAACAGAATCAGTGTTGTTAAGAAAAAGGTCAGTACATTAACCTCTCAAGTGGGCAAGGAGTATTTTTAATCAAGCTTCTGGGGAAAGAATGGAAGACATATGGTTTAGTCCTGGCTCTGCTACTATGTGTTTTTCTAGTTTTCCTCTGCCTCAGTGTCCTCATCTATCAAACCAAGAAGTGAGACCAGGAGTTTCCACTGCCCTAAATGTCTTTAATTCTATGAAAGATTCTCTATCAGTGCCTGAGTTAACGTATACCTTTACAAAAAGTCAGACCAGGCTACTCTTGTTAAAATAAGACATTATGTCAGGCATTGCTGGGAAAACAGCTTTTGTGGTACCTTTCTTCAGTGTCTATCTGGTCTTAAAGGGAAGATTCCAAATTTCAAGCTCAGTAGTACCCCAGAGAGCTATGTGTCATTTAAAAAGAATCTCTCACACCCCCATCTCAAAAATCTTGGACATCTGACATATTATAACATCATGTCTCCCTATAAACAGCAAAGTCCTGCATTGTGAATCTGCTTTTAGCCACTTTGGAAAAACCCTTTCTCTTTGAATCAAAACATGTTTTGCTCAAATAAAATTATTTGCTCTATCCATCATAGGTAAGTAAAACTAATTCATTTTAAGAAATTAAGCTTATAGAAATGGAAGAAATATTTATAGAAGGGTGAAAAGGAAGAAACTCATTTATAAGTTTTTATATAAATGTACATATAATTTAAAACTAATAAGACTTTGGGGCACCTGGGTGGCTCAGTCAGTTAAGCGTCCAACTTCAGCTTAGGTCATGATCTAAGGTCATGATCTCTTAGGTTTGGGTTCTAGCCCTGCATCGGGCTCTGTGCTGACAGCTCAGAGCCTGGAGCCTGCTCCAGATTCTGTATCTCCCTCTCTCTCTCTGCTCCTCCCCTGTTCACACTCTGTCTCTCTTCCTCTCAAAAATAAATAAACATTTTAAAATTTTTAAATAAAAGTAATATGACTTCTGCCCCACTGACCTTAAATGGCCTAATGTAAGAAAATCGGATGGGATAAATTATCTTATTTTTAATTCTCTTTCACAAAGAGCATAAGAGAAAATAAGACTAATTTCTTATAAATTTTAATATATAGCCTTTAAATTGTATAGACTGTATGCTCAAAAATTGCCTTAGTTAAGGAAGGAAGTTGCTCTGTTGATGAAGGAAGACTATCAAAGTAAACGTGGGTTTTAGACCTGAAAACCCAACAGCAAGGAGTAATCAGGTAGGGAAAGAGTGCTTCTAGAGAAATTGGAATTAAAAGGCAGGACTTTCATCATTTTTATTTCATTTGACATGTGAAAACAATAACTGAAACATTCACAATGAAAAGAGGGTTACCTGTGTTTTTGATAAATACAATTTCTGTGAAGAATTAAGGTCACATAGTTCATTATAATCCAAAGCTTAACAAACATAGTTCATCCCTTTGGACAGAATGATGTACTCCACTATAAGGAATGGGAGGAGGAAGGAAAAATGGGGTTAACAAAGAAATGGACTGTAAATATGTGAAGGGGCATCTCTAGTCGTTCATTGCACAGTTGATCACCTAAAGCTTCCTGAACCTCGACATCACTATCCACCCTCCCCCAAGTGCCCTCCTTTTAAAGGGCCACAGCCAGTTTCTCTGCCATTGTCACCAAAGAGTCTGCCTAGGATCCTGTACTTTGCTATTCTAATTTATGAATAGGATAAGTTATGGCTGACTCTCCTTGACTCCTGCCGCTGTTTGTCAGTTATCTTTTAAAATACAGTCATAGTCTCAGATTTCAAAAGTGGGGCTGAGGTGGATTTTTGCATCTAGATTGCATATGTGCCTGGAGTCCAGTGATAGACAGTGACTCCTGCAGGACACTCCCCACAGGTGGAGAGGAGTGGCCTTGGCGAGTTTTGTGCTAGCACCTCCATCTGTTGTACAGAACATGCATCAGACAAAAGAGCTCAAGTCTGCAAAACACCAAAAACAGATACCATTCTCCTATGATGTTGCTACATTTCTCCTTAAATCAACATCCCTGATGTCGGCCTTTAATTCACCCTATTTCGGCCACCAATAAGAATTTAAAATGTGATATAGAATCCTTCCTGTGCAGCTTCAGACTGCATTCAGGGTACTAGGAGCAAAAGGAGTATAGACAGGCTTCTTTTTCTTCCTTTGCCCCCAGGGAGAAACTAATACAGTTTATGAAACATACTCCAGGTTCTCCCCTCCCCTCCTGCTTTAAGAAGTACTAAGGAGCCCAGTTTGATCTGTACATCAAGTTTTCTGTTTTTTATCTTCTTCTGATGACTTTTGTGACTTTTTGAAAATGAAATGAGAAAATTACTGATTCTTTTCCAGTAAGCATAATAATTAAATTCAGAAATAAAAATAAAAGCTTATCAAGAGTAGAGGCACCTGGGTGGCTACTCAGTTAAGCATCTGACTCAATTTCAGCTCAGGTCATGATCTTGCAGTTTTGTGGTTTCGAGCTCAACATCAGGCTCTTTCGAGCTCTGCATCAGGCTCTGTGCTGACAGTGCAGAGCCTGCTTGTGATTCTCTCTGTGTCCTGCCCCTTCTCACGCTGACTCTCTCTCAAAAATTAATAAATAAACTTTAAAAAAAAGAATTTTCCAACAGTAGTTACAAATAAAAGTGAGAAGTTTCCTTAAATGATAAAAAAAATTCTCATACTCAGATGAATTAGTAGAAACATGAGGACTTTTCCTTAAAGAAATATTTCTTTGCCTGCACTTCTATACAGTCTAAAATTTCTGCCACACTGTTAAGTACAAAGTACAGTTGACCCTTGAACAACCTGAGTTTGAAGTGCACAGGCCCACTATGTGCAGATTTTTTTATATGTATAAATACTACACAATGCTCTAAATGTATTTTCCTTTCTTATGATTTTCTTAACAGTATATTCTTTTCCCTAGCTTACTTTATTGTAATAATACAGTATATTATTCTTATTACATACAAAATATACCTTAATCACTGTGTGTTTTATTGGTAAGGCCCACAGTCAATAGTAGACTATTAGTACTTATGTTTGGGGGGGAATCAAAAGTTATATTTGGATTTTCCACTGCATAGGGGGTTGGTGCCCCTAACCTTGCATTTTCAAGGGTCAACTATGTTTCAAACTAAACAGTTTCCTACTGAGAGTCTTTGAATAGATGGACAAAATAGACAAATGGGGACAGATCCATTTTTTTGTGGGAGTTTACACATTTGGGGGCCTCCCTTGTAGAAAAGAATGTAAAAATAACTAACCTTTAGAAGTTTTTTACACATGTGGAGGACCATGTGAACTGTTCTGGGCCCCACCTGGGCCTTGTCGCCTCAGGCCAGCCTGGTTCTGTCACAGGGAATATATCTTTGCTCCTTAGCTGCACCAGGGAGGACAGGAAGCATGGCTAATGCATACTGTGCCATGATCTGCGTGGGTCACAGATAGTGCCTCCCAGAGATGTCCCCATCCTAATCCTAGAGCCTGTGCCTGTGCCACCTTACATGGCACATGCAGGTGTGATCAGGTGAAGGGTCGTGAGATGGAGAGACTGTCCTGAATTACAAAGTCCTTATAAGAGGGAAGCAGGGAGAATAGAGCAGAGAAGGAGCTGTGACAACAGAAGCTGGGCTGAGTGACGTGAGGAAGGGGCTGTGAGCCAAGGAATGCCCGTGGCCTCTGGGAGCCAGAGGAGGCAGGGGAACCAATCCTCCCCTGAAACCTCCAGAAGGAACCAGTCCTGCCCACACCCAGAACTGGAAGAGGATGTGTTGTTTCAAGTCACTACTCTGTGGGAATTTGTTAGGCAGCCCGAGGAAAGGCATCACACTTCCCTGACTGCAGCATTTCCTTTCTGGCCCTCCCAGCACACCTCCCAGGATCCAGGCCTTTCTGAATGCCCTGCTAGGCTGCCCAGGGCCCGCCTCAGCCCCTGACTCTGGCTTTTTAAAAAATTTTCCTAGCTCCCATATTCCTTATTTCTCTTTCCAGTCTCAAAATATAACCCCCCAGGCTTATATTTCCAGCATGATGTGTAATCTTCCTTTACTCTCTTCCTTAAGGAAGAAACAGACAAGTCCCTTACTGGAAGAGCAGCACAGAATACCACACCTCTGTGACACTCAGGGCAACTTCTCTTACTTAACACAGTGTGGATCTGTGCTTTTTTAAATAATACATAGACATAAACATAGAGTAGATAGAGCCTATAGAGCACAGGGGGTTGATGGTTTTTAAGGGTCCTAACTCTGAGCTACATGTTAGTTTTTCATGAAAATGGAGATAGAGAGTTTTTGTCACTCCTTTATTCTAGGCTGTTATCAATGTATGCCCATGAATCCTAGTGGCACTGTCTACTCAGAATACTTTTGGAATTTCCATTTGGCCAGATGACAAGAAAGCATTCACAATCCTAAGGAGTAATTTATCTGCTCCTTCCTGAGGAAATATGCACCCCTACCACAAAAAAAGGAAACCAGGCCCCAGGCTGCCGCAGGCGGCACCTCCACCAGAACACTTCCCCGTGTCCCCAGGTCGCACATACAGGAGAGAGATGATGCCTGGAAGGTGCCAGCACACTGCCCTCCTGAGTGCAGGGTGCTGTGGTGCTCATTGCTTCTCCAGTTCAACCCCATTTTGTCGACCTAACTTAAAGCAGCAGTCCTGAGTCAGCTCATCTCCCTACTATCTCATTTGCATAGTCAGGAGATGGGTGATTCCGTGTATTTTTTCTAATAAGCAAAATCCCAAGATAAGAGGCCACCGCAAAACACTCAACTTTTTCTGGAAACAGAAGAAAGACTCTGCTGAACTTGTTTGCAAAGGAGGAGGGTGTTCTTCCTGATACAGATGCATGTGTGTATTTACCACACAGGGGCGGAGAGCAGTTCGGGGAAACCGAGTTTGGATGTAAAAGATCTCAGTCCTGACCTCATAGGTGTTGCCCACCCATCCTAGGCCTCATCTCCAGTAATATTTCACATGTATATCATCTATAAATACTACAGTGTGTGTATATGTGCATATATACACAAAGCTAAAGTATACATTAACCAAGATAAGCTGTGTCTGCCAGGGCTTTAATCTCCCCAGGAGGCTGTTATTACTGGAGTCAGGCCCTGGAGCACCAGCTGAGGAGAGGAAACTAGATTCTAGTGTGTCAGGCCTGGGAGGAGGATCTCTTTGTCTCCCCTTTTCTTTTTAGAACACATGCATAAATAGCATTCACATGTGGCCACAGATGATGTAATATGTATGACTTGTCCCTAAAGATGCCTTTCTTGTCAGTGTGTTAATTTTTGGAGATACTTTACACATGATAATCTCCAAGTAATACTAGATTACTATGAAACAAGGGAGAAGGAGGTGCTCTCCTAGCATTTTCTCCATTCAATTTGAATAATCAAGGGTGGAAGTAGAGGAGTCTGGGTGGCTCAGTCAGTTAAAAGTCTGACTTGTGATTTCGGCTCTGGTCATGATCTTACAGTTCATGAGATCAAGCCCCATATCGGGCTCTGCGCAGACAGCACAGAATCTTCTTGGGATTCTCTCTGCAGTCTCTCTCTCTCTCTCTCAAAGTAAATAAACTTTTTTTTTTAAGTGAATGATAATGTGCAAAGGAAAAACATTTTCCTTTATGAGCTTTCATGGTTTCCATTTTACTTGGCATCTAGTCTAACCTCTGCTTATGCTCTAGACCAGTGGTTGTTTTCAAATTTGAGCAGCCATCAGAATCACCTAGAAGGCGTATTAAAACTCAGAATCCTGGGCTGCATCCCCAGAGCTTTGTGAGGCATTAGGTCTGGCAGGGTGCTCCAGAATCCGTTCTTCAAACATGTCCTTAGGCGATGCTGCTGTTGCTCTGGGGACCATACTTTGGAAACCACTGATTTAGAACATGAGGTCACAAAGCCCATGGTTTTTGCATTGTTCTCAGTTTAGAAATATCTTAGGTCTTGGGGCGCCTGAGTGGCTCAGTCGGTTAAGTGTCCAACTTCGGCTCAGGTCATGATCTCATGGTTCATGGATTCGGGCCCCGCGTCGGGCTCTGTGCTAACAGCTCAGAGCTTCGGATTCTGTGTCCCTCTCTCTCTCTGACCCTCCCCTGCTCACGCTGTGTCTCTCTCCCTCAGAAATAAATAAAAACATTAAAAAAAAAAAAGAAAAAGGAAAGAAATATCTTAGGTATTTTATTACTAGTTCAGTCTCCATGACTGATAAGGTGACCAGCCATCCCAGTTTGCCCAAGACTGAGGGGGTTCTTGGGACATAGGGCTTGCCATGCTGAAACTGGGAAAGTTCTGAGTAAGCTGGGAAGTATTAGCCACCTCAGTTACTGATCCAGCTTCCCAAAATCCTTTCCAGAATGACTCAGCTAAGGTACTGACACAGGGAGGTCCATTTCCAATGGATCCCTCCTTCCACTGAAAGGACTATGAGGGGCGCATGGGTGGCTCAGTCCATTAAGCTTCCAGCTTAGGCTCAGGTCATGATCTCATGGTTTGTGAGTTCAAGCCACACATCAGGCTTCAAAATGCTTGGGCTTCTGTCCTTCTTCTTCCACTAGGCTATATAACTTAGACCAAGTCACCCTTTTTACCACTCCAAGCCTCACTTTCCTTATCTATGAAATGAGAATAATAATGCCTTCCCTGTGTTCCACCTTAGCTTATCTTGAGAAGCCATAGAAATATTGTTGGGGGAACATCTGGGTGGTACAGTTGGTCAAATGTCTGACTCTCGATCACAGCTCAGGTCATGATCTTACACTTAGTGAGTTCAAGCCCCAAATTGGGCTCTGCACTGATAGCCTAGAGCCTGCTTGGTATTCTGTCTCTCCTTCTCTAGGCCCCTTGCTCACTTGTGCTCTCTCTCTCTCAAAGAAAGAAAAAAGAGAGAGAGAGAGAGAGAGAGAGAAAAGAAAGAAAGAAAGAAAGAAAGAAAGAAGAAAGAAAGAAAGAAAGAAAGAAAGAAAGAAAGAAAGAAAGAAAGAAAGAAAGGAAGGAAGAAAGGAAGAAAGAAAGGAAGAAAGGAAGAAAGGAAGAAAGGAAGAAAAAGAAATATTGTTTAGGAAGTTCTTGGTAACCTGACAAAGTGCTAAACAAATGTGTGTATGGTTATTAAATCTTCTGTTTTTCTTAAAAAAAGATTTGGTGCATCAACTTGAGGAATATTTACTCAAGTGAAAAAGAAATAAAGCAAATTAAAGTAGCCATCATTAGCAAAGAACTGAAGAAAATTCTCAAGCTGGGGAAATGGTTCTCAGCTGATTTTAAAAGGATTAGCAACCCATTCCATAGCAACCAATTGAACAATGGTCCTGGTCAGTACGAAGGGACACAATGAGAGGGGTAGACCCCTCTCTTTGTGAAATGCTCTTTTGAAGGCACTGATTACAGGTGTGTAGAAGTAGGCCAACCATGAGCTGTCACTTCTTGGGGTTAAAGGGTCTCATTACATTTCACTGTGGTTATTTTCTTTTTTGCGTAAAACATTAGGAACCCTAGAGCACTGAACCAAAATCATGGAATATGATCATCCTTTTGTGAATGCACTGCTTCTGCCTCTCCTACTTTCTTATTCTCCTTCATTTCCTCTCTGTGCAAAGATGTGGCTGCCTGTAGCTTTATCATCTAAGTTGATACACATGAATTAAATCATGTCCTCTCATTTCCTCCTGCATTTTTTTGGTCAAAGTTCCAACTCAAAAAAAAGTACATGATTGTTTTCAGTCAGGTTCAGCTTGCTTACAGAGCCATGGGCTTCTCCTCAGCACTCTTTGTTCTCAGGGTTGAGTCACTGGGTGCCAGGTATTGTATTTAAGCCAGGAGAGGAGCACATGGGCCCCAAAGAGGAGGTGCCAGAATCTGAGAGTGACAGGGAAGATTCCTTAGCGCAGGGACCTTACAGGGAGAAGTACACATCTACTGTTCATAACCTTGGGAGTATTGTCAAGAGCTACTTCCACACTCTACTTGTCATGGCCAAAAGTGTCAATATAGACTTCAAGGAAGGACTGACATATTAAACATTGTCTGCTACTTCACAAGAGAACCCTCTATAATAATATCTAGCATTTAGAAAATCTGTTTCCTAATACTTACCTGGCAGGGGAGATACCATGATCAAGAAAATCTGTTTCCTGTATATCACTGTTATCCCTTACTCTTCTGAAATAGGAAACATAATTAAATCATTCATATTTAAAATATTGCATTGCTAGGCAAGTATTGTAACAGTATTTATATTAACATACCTGTGATTTCATAGAAAATCTTATTGATGTGAAGTCTCAAAGGGAGCTACATTTGTTCTACTGTTTCAAAATCATTCATTGGTTCAGCATGTTTATTGAAGGCTCAGAAATCCATGTCTTTCTAGTGGTAACTCACTGTGGAGATTTATAACCCTTATCAGAAATGATGATTCTAAACAGCAGCCTAGCTTTTTAGCATTCTCCACATTGCATATTATATAGGTGATGACATGTAGATTAGTTGTCTTTGGATGTTTTGTTGTGGGCTACAGTTGTCAGTCACAGTAAATGACCAGCCTCTCACTTTTACCTTCAGGAGAGCTTGTTTGTTTGTTTTAATGGGTTCTTAGAAAGAGGAATGAATCTGTTCTCTGATTGTAACACCAGACAGGGACAGAAGGAACAAAGAAACAAAAGGAAGTTCTACTTGGAGCAAAATCTTCCTTGTGTAGGAAGACATGTAAAGAAAGGGAAAGACAGGAAAACTGTAAAAACTGTCTAACCTAAGAGCTTTAGACAGTTAGACTCACTAGCCAGAGTCTGTCTTAAGTCTTGAGTGTACAACTCTAGCGTGAGCATCTATAAAACTAATACAGTTTTCATTTGAACAGATGTCTTTTTTTTTTAATTATTTCAATGCTTTTATTTATTTTTGAGAGAGAGAAAGAGAGCATGAGTAAGGAAGGGGCAGAAAGAGAGAGAGAAAGACAGAATCTGAATCAGGCTCCAGGCTCTGAGCTGTCAGCACAGAGCCTAATATGGGGCTTGAACTCATGAACTCCTAGATTATGACCTGAGGCCGAAGTTGGACGCGTAACCAACTTAGCCACCCAGGCAGTCCTATGCCTACCTTTTAATATTGTTAAATCAAATACAGTAATGGTCCACAGTAAGCACCAGTAAATGATACTGTACTATTAAATGAATTTTAACATATTTTTTCAGTTTAACAGCTCTAAAATTGAGATCCATGTGACTATACAAATGACCCTGAAAATATTATATTTGAATATAAATTTTATTTAAATATAATTAATTATTAATTTTAGAATCCTAAAATTAATGGAATTTAAAACATTGTGTCATAGTTTAATGGGCAGATTTTTCCTTTCTCAGGAATAGATAAAATAATGGTGCCTCTTACATCCAGTTGCATCCTAGAGCCAGTGAAACAGTATTATTATCATTATCCTTTTTCAAGTCACCAGGGAAGGTGCTGTACATGTACATGTTTTAATAATGCTATCCTTGTTCCACATTTTGTGGCCTAAGACCTTCTCTTTACTACGTTTAGATGTGCAGTGAAGAAGAGCATAGATTTTGCAATCAGACAAACTTGGTTTCAGCTCTCAGCCTATCACTTAGTTGCTCTGTAACCTTGGGCAAGTTGTCTACTCTCCACATTGCAGTTACCTCATACTTAAAATGGGAATAATAGTATTTACTTGATAAAGTTGTTTTAAAGATTGAAACGAGATAATGTACATAAAACACATCATACTTGGGAGTATGTAGTACACACTCAGTGAATGATGAGGAGGGAAACAAACTAGAAACTATGCCTACTAGTGAGAGACCCTTATCCTTTGGATTTTCATTGATTTCTTTTCTGCAGTTGGGAAAAGTCAACCAAAGTCAACCCTTGTCAAGTTTATGACCATGTCAAGTGATAGCAAAAATTAAGTATAGGGGATATCCACTTCCAACCAAAGATGGAGTGACAGGGACCAGATTTACCCTCCAGCCCAGAATAAGACAAAACAAAAATGACAAAATATACAAGAAACTGCTTTTCAATTCTCTGGATATCAGGTGGCAGAGAACAGTGATCCCTGAGAAATGGGAAACAAATGAGCCCTCAAGAGAATTTCCAAGATCCAGCCTGGGGACAGAGTAGCCAGAACCCAGCAGATTCCCTAAGTTGAGAGGACAAAGATGGGAGCTCAGGGAGGCTGGGCCGGCAAGAGTCTGTAGGACAGAGTACCAAAGAGGAGAGAATTGCACAGATTACTCCAGAGTGGGGCTCCCCTGGAGTATTTAGGAAAGTACCTATCAGCACATACATATGAGGAAACTAAGTCCGGGGAAGAACCACCTGAACAAGTTACAGGGAACAGTACTAAGCATTCACACAGGGGTGGGGACATTGCCTGTTCCTACCAGCCAGGTTGGAAAAGTTCAGAATCCACAAGCATTAATTGGAGTGCTTAGAAGGGTCTTGCCCTTGTAGTGGGGATTTATTAGCCCTGGATTGGGCACTGCTCCAGACCTACCCAACAAAGGAAGACCCAAAAGGACCACACTTAATCCAAGTAAGTTAACTGTGTCCCAGAACAAAGTTCAAGATTATTTACAAGAACAAAAATATCTACCACCCACAAGGTAATTTCAATGTGCGGCATCCAATCAAAAATTATCAAGTTTGCAAAGAAGCAGGAAAATATGTCCCATAGTGAAGAGAAAAAGAATCTATCAGAACCAACCTAGAACTGATATAGATGTTTAAATTAGTAGCAGGGACATAAAACAATTTTTAGGACCCTAGTCATTTAGTTTAAAAAGCTAGTTAGAGGGGCTTCTGGGTGGCTCCGTCAGTTGAGTGTCCAGCTCTTTGTCTCAGCTCAGGTCAGGAGCCCAAGCTCATGAGATCGACTGCACTGACTGTGGTGCCTGCTTGAGATTCTTTCTCTCTCTCCCTTTGCTTCTCTCTCCAGCTCGCTCGCTCTCACTCTCTTGCTGTCTCTCTCTCGCTCTCTCTCTGAAACAATAAAATAAAATAAAAAGTAAATAAAAAATAAAAAGTTAGGCAGAAGGAAAAAATAAAGAAGACTCCCAAATTGAACTTGGAGAGATTTTCATGCTGTCTGACATGAAAATTATATTGGATGGAATTAATGGTATATTATACATTGCAAAAGAAAAGGTTGGTGACTTTAAAGACATAGCAATTAAAAAAAAAAAAATCCAAAATGAAACACAGAAAAAAAGAATTTCCATAATATGAGCAGACAGCATCAATTCCAAAGGACTTCAGGTGCCCTAATGTTCATGTAATCGGAGTTCCTGAAAAGAAGGGAGAATAGAAGAGCTATCTGAAGAAATAACAATTTTCCCAAATTTCGTGAAAACTATAAATACAGAGCTCCAAGAAGCTCAACCAACCCCAAGCACAAGGAACGGGGAAAATCAAGCACTGATCTGCCTCAGAATCAAATTGCATAATACCAGTGACAAAGGGAAAATATTAAAGGACATGTGACACACATAGGAACAAATACAAAAGTGGCAGCTCTTCGTTGTATGTTAGTTATGAACCTTAAAGCTGTTAAAACAAATTAAAAGTACTGTCACTGTACCATATGAAACTGGTTCTCTAAGTGACTTGTAGACTCACTGTTAAGGCAGTTCCCAAAGAGATGCTCCAGAAATATTTTGAACAAGACTGGTAGTATTAGGCTTCCAAGATGATTTCTTTAGAAGAAACAATGCCCAGTTCATTTGTATATGTAAATGTGAAATGGTTTCATTTTGTTTAACAAAAGCAATCTGATTACTTGGTCATGGTTTATATATTAACACTATGTATTTCAATCTGCTTTCTGTGCTATTGAAAGCCAATTTGAATATTTATTTAAGATTAGGCCAGGTAGGGTTCACTTGACTTAAAGAAATTATGGCTCTTTTTGAACGTTATAATTTTTCAAAAGGTATTTAGGAAGTCCCTATTTGCATGACACTATAATATGTAAATCTATGTCCTAGTAGTTTGTGACCTAAGACAGCCTTCAAATCAGTCTTGTAGGCAATGGAAAGGCAACTTAGACAAAAAGTCTGGGAATATTAAATCATTTGATGACACAAAAGAAAAAGGAAGATTTCTGTGTCAGTGAGTGATGGAATCTACACTGGAGTTACAAGTTTACCTGAGCTGAGTTGCCAGGAACATGTTTACTTCTAATATCCAGTATCTATATCAGAAGATACAAATGTATCTGATTCAAAGATGTGGGTGTAGTTTGTTAAATTATACCTCTATTCAGTTCTACACTAGTTGTGACTCAGGGGGAGTGTCCCTAGATTGCTACATTGCTAGATGACATTAGTCATGAGACATTTCATTCAAAGAATAAAAAGTTACTTTATAATAGCTAGTGAAAGCTTTTAAGTACTCATTGCAAAGTAGTTTTAAAGGCCTGCACTTAAGATAATTTTATAGACTCTCTTGGCTAATGTTTGTAGTCTTGGGTGTGGGGCGAAGTCAAATGAAGAGAAAGAGGGAAGTGGTAGATGAATCCTCCTGTGACTGTATTAAATCCAGAAGAAATAAGGGATCACACGCAAGCCATTTCTGCTGTGTCTCTTAAGTGGTTAAATGGATGGATGGGTGGGTGGATGGATGGATGGATGGATGGATGGATGGATGGATGGATGGATATAAAATTATTGATATATAGATATAGACATATAGAATTGATGATAGATAGATAAAAAGACTGAATGCTTGTCTGCCTATGTAATGGGCTACTAGCGCTGGTGATGGCACAGAAGTTATAGTTTCAGAGCATCATTTTTCAAATCAACCTTCATAATAAGACTGTTATATAAGAAAGTGATATTTTACAACAAAAACTATATAAATACACATTTTCTAATATTGGTTTTAGGTGATCTCCAGTGCAAATGATATGACATTAAAGTCTTATCATTTATTTCTCTTCCAAAGTTTATGTGTTATATATGAAAAGCTGACTTCTTTTTTTTTTCCAATAACTTATGTTCCTTAATGGAAACCAAAAATCAGAAAAAGCACTACCCCCAAACTCTGCTTATACTGCAAAAAAGTTAATTGGCTACCTTTATAGAATCACTGCTTCATATGATACCTCTGTCCCTAATGAAGACTATTAAGCTGTATCTTTAAAATAAACTAAACTGTGCACAGAAGTATAAAGTCCTCAGATAAATTCTTCCATTTTGGCTAGTACTTAAGATAGAGACCTTAAAAGAGTTGTGGTAGATCTGTGACTCAGCAACTAAAGATGTGCATGAAGACCATAGAGAGGTTTTGGGAAATAATTGCAGAGAGGATTTAAAGTAGAAATACACATAATTTTAGAAGGTAGGGGGGACTAAAATCTCTTGATTTCTGTAGGCAGATTTAAATGGGAGAAAGAAAAAGAGCTTTGGAGTGGGGCCAGGTTTCCATTCAGCATGCCCCATTTGTGTGACCTTAGCAAGCTACTGCATTTCTGTAAGCCTTTTTTTCCATCTGTATAGTGGGGAGAATATCTACTTTTCAAAGTTTCTGAGACTAGTAGAAACGATATACGTAACACATAGTAGGTATTCAGAAAACATAGTGGTTATTTTTGCTGATTTCCAAAGCCTCAGAATCAATTGTGACTTCTGTCTTTCTCTTATACCCCACATCTTACCTCTCCATCAGCAACTGCACTCTCCTTTGGAAATACATATCCAAAACCCAGCCACATCTCACCACCTCCTTAAGCCACGATGTTCTCTACCATGAATTCTTCCATAGCAGCCCCTCTGCTTCCATTCTTATCCCCTCTACAGCCCATTCTCATGACAATAGCCAGAGTGACACTTTTAAAATGAAGGGACATCATGTTACTTCTCCCAACAGACCCTCTCTCTGTGGTGTTCTGTCACTCAAAATGAAGTCATAAGTCCTCCCTCAACCTACCAGGCTGTCTATGATCTATGCTTCCCCCCACTGCCCCATTTGTGTGGGGAGTGATCCTTCACCCCAGGGTACACAGACCTGCTCTTCCTCCAAAAAGCTGGAGAGCACAGCTGGCTCCCTCACTCCTTCCGTCTCTGTATAAATGTCACTCTGTCAGAGGAGCCTCTACAGAGCAGCCTCCATCACAGCCTATCCTCTACCCTCTTGAATCTCTCCTCCCATTAGAATGTAAGCCCTGTGGGGCACTTGGGTGGTTCAGTCAGTTAAGCATCCGAGTTCAACTCAGGTCATGATCTCACAGTTCATGGGTTCGAGCCCCACGTCGGGCTCTGTGCTGACAGCTAGCTCAGAGCCTGGAGCATGTTTCAGAATCTGTATCTCCCTTTCTCTGACCCTCCCGTGCTCATGCTGTCGCTCTCTCAGAAATTTAAAAAAAAAAAAAAAGCATTAAAAATTTTAAAAAAAAAAGAACGTAAGCCCTGTGAGACTGAGACCCTCCTTGTTGTACTCACTGCTGTGCCTAGGACAGTGCGTGGAACATAGCTGCTCAATAACTACCTGTTGGATGGATAAGTTAATATTGGCCCCTATATACCATTGAGGGAGAGGCCTGGAATACAATAGAAAGAGTTCTGAAATTCAGAACACCTGGGGCCTGAATTCAGGTCCTGACCTTGATACTCACCACCTGCCTGACCTTGGACAAGATCTAGACCTAGAAAGAACACGGGCCTTGTTCTCCATCCCAATAAAAATGGAAGCCTGGGTCACTGCAGCTCTGAGCCCCAGTTATCCTGTGAAGTGTGGGAGAGACTTTGTATAATGTGCGCTGCCCAACTGTTCCCATCCTCTCATCTTCCTTGTTGGGAGTGCATGGGAGTTTTGACTTTGTGTATGGGAGAAATTCTGTCTCTGTGGAAGTTAGTAAACACTGGAGAGGTTACCGATGTAGAGAAGGGCTTTCTAAATAGCTCTTTCTTTCTTGTCTTGGAAAGTATCACATTTGTGATTTTGCCTAAAGCTGGGGATGGAGTAAAACTCCATAACGTTCCAGTTCTACCTGTGATCCCAAACATTTTTATCTTCTTTAACATAAAGTGAATATTATTTGGGATAGAGGAAAATGAAGTTTTACAATATTTCAACAGATGGCGCTGCTGGTAGCTATTATCTGACTATAAAAAATTAGAATTTAGGTTTACTAACTTAAATAATCTTATTTTTTTATTTTATTGTATTTATTGTATTCTGGGATGACATGTTAATATGTTTAGTCTTTTATCTTACCAATTCTTCAGAAAATGAGTAATTTTAACTAGTTTGTATGGTGAAGCCAGCCCTGACACATGGAATAGTTCAATCCCCACAGTTGCCTACATTAATATATCATGCACTTTTACCCAGTGGTGTCATAGAAAATATGACAAAATGCTTTACTTGGAGGAAAAATGGTCATTTGCACATAAGTGCAGTCCATTTTGGCTTATGACATAAATACAAACCAATCAGGGAGATCTATTTAAGTATTTTAAATAGATACAAAATGATCTGTTACTGTGAAGGTACTGGATGAAGGTACTGTGATTATTTAGTGGGCATAGAGAAAGATGTATATCTACTAGAGCCCAAGAAGAAAATGTTTTGCCAAAATGATGGTCAATATGTTAGAGATGTCATTTACACTCATTCATCAGCTTCTTCCACCCCTGACCAGTGTTTCCATCTGGTCTTCAAGCAAGATCATTCCAATTACGCAGCCATGCACTTGCTTCTGGGTGTGGTTTCCCTGATTGCATACTTCAGCACAGATTACAAATATTTGGCAGGATTCCTCCTTCTGTGGGAACCAGACAAGTCATAACACCAACTGAACGCTCTACGCTGTTGTGCAGGAAAGAACCGCGTCATCTCAGGTTTCAGAGTGCAGAGTATGAGAAACTCACTTCAGTTCTGCTCTCCCCTTACAGCCATGTGCTTCAGCCAGGAAAGGGCTGGTAATTAGAGTTACAGACTCCTATTCTACTCCCATCTCCAGACAAGACCCACCATCACCAAGAGCCAGCCCAGAAGTCCCCAGTGTGGAGTGACATTTGTCTCAAAGAATGGCTCTTTTCCCTCTGCTTTATGTCATGATTACCAAGAACTGGAAGGGGAATTTAAGATTCGGGCATGTGCCAAAAGAAGGCTTCAATATGTGATATTTAAGAACTTACTGCTAAGATTACGAAGGTTGTCAGAAATTGTTAGCTTTTAAAAACTTAACAACATTATTAATGAGTAAAGCCAAGAAATGTTGAGTGAAACAGCTATAATTTTTCTTTCAATTCAAACTTAAAGTTTCCACTTCTGTTCCCCTCTGGTTCCTTTTCACCTTTCTTACTCTGTTCTTCCTGTTGAATGTTCCTACCTCAGTATGGCTCAGCCCCAGGACCCTGGTGAGATTCGAGCTGTGGATGAAGAGTGGGTCCCAGCAGGGCCTCCCCTGCTCTCCGAATTAAGGAGCCCGTTGGTATAGTCTAACAATATGAGAATCAGTAATCTGTCAGCATAGTAGATGAGAAATAAATCACTAACAGACCTTTTAATTACCTTTTAAGGTTAAACAGTGTTTTTTATTGTTGTTTTTGCTTAATTACTGAAGCTACTTAGCAAACAAAGAACTTCACTATTTGTATAGTTGAAAACAGAAGAGTAATAACAACACTTGGCAGTCCTCTATCACTTTTTATCCAGATGTCCCAAGGTTCTTTACAAACATTAAGCTCAGTCTCCTCATTCCCTTCTTGCTTTTATTTTTTTAAGGTAGGGAAAGGAAGAAGGGAAGGGAAGGGAAAAGGCAATTTTGCATCAGAAGTACTTGAAGGGGTAAAGAAACACTTAAGCCTGAGATCACCATGGCTTTGGTGATAAGCACCATTAACACACATAGACACAGGGTTATCATTCTAAATGACAACTAAACAGGAGGAGGATTAACAGTTTACTCAGTATATTTACTTGGGGCCAGGCACCATGCTTGGCTTTTCTCTCTCCCACCCCAGCTTCAATGAGGTATAGTTTGTTTAAAATAAAAATTACTCAGTTTCAGTGTACGATGTGATGAGTTTTGACAGTACATACAATTGCATAACCATCACCACAACCAAGATACAAAATATTTCCCCAGAAAGTTCTCTCCTGCTCCTTTGCAGCTAATCCCTCCCTCCACTTTTTGTCATTGTAGTTTTTCCTCTTTAGAATGTTGTGCAAGGAGAACCATTCATTTGTAGTCTTTTGTTTGACTTCTTTCACCTCCCGCAAGGGCTATGAGATTTGCCCATGTTCTTAGTACATCAGTAGTTCATTGCTTGCTGCTGAGTAGTAAACCACAGTGTGGATACATACAGTTTACCTGATCAGCAGCTGAAGGCCATTGGGTTGTTTTCTTTTGGAATGATAGAAATGTTGTTTCTATGAACATTCACATACAAGGTTTGTGTAGACATATGTTTTTATCTCTCTTGGATAAATATTTATGAATGGGATTGTTGGTTCATATGGGAAGTATATTTTTAACATTATAGGACATTGCCAAACTGTTTCCCAAAGTTGCTGTGCCCTTTTGCTTTCCTGTCAGCAATGTCTGAGAGTTCTAGTTGCTCCACATCCTATATTTCTATATTATTTCTATATTCCTATATTATTTCAGTTACTATATTTCTATATTATTTCAGTTACTATATTTCTATATTATTTCAGTTACTATATTTCTATATTATTTCTATATTATTTCAGTTACTCCCCATAACAACACTATGATGTTAGTTATTATTGTTGTTATTCCCATTTTACAAATAAGGAAACTGAGACCTAAAGAGAAAAGTGACTTGTGTAAGGTACATAGGGAACAGATAGCAGATGCAGTGTTTATCAAACCAGGTCTATTGATGCCAAAATCCCCCCTCACCTTCAATTACAAAATGTACTTAAGGTCAGAAAAGTTTTTGTTGGTAATCTGGAGGATTTTAAGACAGATAAAATATGATTAATTATATTTCAAAACTCAAGCGCCTTAGTTATAAATACAAAGTTGAATGTGTGCAAAAGAATGTTTAATTGGTAGAAAAACAAATTTAGGGAAAACAAGTGAGATGAAGACATCTCCTGTATCTAAAGCCTTTATTCCCCAAATCAGCATATCATGCCATTCTATATGATACCTACCCACCCCCTCCTTGAAACCCACAGGAGTAAATGCTTACATCCTATTTGCTGAAGTTAAGAGAAGAGCTAGCACTGAAGCCAGGCTTTCTGGGTCTCCAACATCAACCTTTCAACCAGTTTCTTGAGTTAAAATGATCTGTCCTTTGTGACAGGGCTTAAAGCCAATATCCTAAAACCTTTAAAACTAGAGCTATCAGGGGGCACCTGGGTGGCTCAGTTGGTTAAGCATCTGACTTCGGCTCAGGTCATGATCTCACAGTTTGTGAGTTTGAGCCTTGCATCGGGCTCTGTGCTGACAGCTCAGAGCTTGGAGCCTGCTTCAGATTCTGTGTCTCCCTGTCTCTGCTCCTCCCCAGCTCATGCTCTGTCTCTCTCTCTCTCAAAAATAAATAAACATTAAAAAAAAAATAAGCAATCAACTAGAGCCATCAGTGGGGTAAAATGTATATTATAGGAGCCAATCCCAAACAGAAAGGAACTTAATGAAATCAGCGGAGTGAAGTTTCTGGGCATTCGCTGCACATGTTTTCTTTGCCTCTTCTACATTGCCTGTCCAGAGATTTCAAGTCGGCAACCTCTCAGGACCAACTAGGCCAATAGTGGTGTTTTCTTTATTTGAATTTAAACATCAGAAGATTTTGCAGAAAAGTTCAGATTCATCTTTCTGAAAAATCAGAAGACCTTGAACACTGGGTGCACATTCCCTTGCTCATGTTGTCTGCCTGCTTGCTTGGCCTAGGGGGCATGTTGTGACCGTGGTCCACACAATTGGCTAAGGCACCAGAGTAGTCAAAGAACAAAAACCTGAATCCCTTTAGTTGGGGAGTATTTGTGAAGCTGAAGAGAAATACCAACAGTTTACCTACCATTGGTTATCAGTTTGGTGGGGGCAGAGGGCTGGAGAGGGGAGCCCAAAAGAATTTGTTTGGGCTTTAGAACAACACTGGCTTGTTCCTTTCTAAAAGTGTGACATGTTAGGTCCCCTTGGTGACTCAGGGCACCAAGGGGAGGTAGGGAGAGCAGAGATCCCTTTTTTGCTTTGCTTTGTATTTGTCTTAGAATAAGTTATAGAATATAATAAATCTCATCAAATCACTCACAATTACATGTGCAATTGGGAAAGTAAAATGTAGGTGTTCAGGAATCATCAAAGTTTTAGAAGAAAAGAGCATTTCATAAACCTAGAACTTATCAAATACTGAAGGCTGAAAGTCTTAACAAGTGAAGAGTCTGTAATTTGGAGCTAGATCATCGAAGTCCCTAAGTTTTCCATTAAAAAAAGGAGACTGGGGTGCCTGGGTGGCTCAGTCGTTTAAGCATCTGACTTTTGCTCAGGTCATGATCTCACCATAGTGGGTTCAAGCCCCGCTTTGGGCTCTGTGCTGACAGTTCAGAGCCTGGAGCCTGCTTCGGATTCTGTGTCTCCCACTCTCCCTGCCCTCTCTCCCTTGCTCACACTCTGTCTCTTTCTCAAAAATAAATAAACATTTAAAAAAATTTTTAAAGGAGAAGTTTCCATGTTAATATGCTAAATACAGGTCCACAGCATTCTTTTTATTCAACTTCTAGCACTTTCTTATGGTGCTCAGGAGACCAGAGTGCTGGTGGGATTTGATTGGTCCTCTTCTAGCCCTCAGTAACTGCTTTTGCTAATAGCCTTTCCTGTCAATCAGGCAGCCCCTGTGCTGTGCACCTAGGTCTGTCACCTCTTCCCCTTCACGTAGAGCCACACTCTGTCCTGAGCAAGGAGCCTTTTGTAATTTCCCAAACTTCAGATTCTGAACATGTTAGGGCTACTTTTTTTCTGTGCCATTTTGGAACAATGCATGCTAGAAGACAGCTGACTGAAAAATAAGTGACTTATCCAAAAATGTGACAGAATTTTTCACTGTGATGTCATATATGTCAGTCAAGCATAAGCTTTTGTCACATTCAGACAAGTACCAGCATGTCCAGGTGGCAGGATACTACCCAGAGGCAAACGAGCAGACACATTCCTCTCCCTGCCCTGACATACACCCTGTATCCATCACCTCTCCATTGTGTGTGTGTGTGTGTGTGTGTGTGTGTGTGTGTGTGTGTGTGTGTGTGTTGCTTCTTTGTTTTTAGCCACCTTCCTAAAGACGTAGCAGTAAGACCAAGAATTATATTATCTCTAGCCCACTTCTGTGCCTTTTCTTTAGGAAACATCATCCAGAGTGATTTGTCATGGGAAGCCGTCTTTTAGGTCATTTATATCAGTTTCAGAAATGACAAGCACTCTTGAACACTCACCCTGGATCAACACCCTCTCAGACTTAGTTCATAGCTTGCCTGACTGGGAACACTGTATGCAAAAGTAATTATAGGGGAAACTGCTCTGTGATTCTGATAGCTGAGATGTTGTGTCTAGAATATATGCCATAGGTGACACTTTGCCTTTAATGTAAGGATCTCAAAGGACATTATCAAGGTGATATTACATCTTCTGATAGATCTCCTAAGGAAGAAAAAACAGAAGATCGACACCATTCCTGATATGAGAAGTTGAACCACAGTAAAGAATTAGACCTAAAATCTGATGTAAATACTTTAGAAGACAGAAGAGTTTAAGAAGAAAAATCATAGGCAAAGGGATTCTGATATTTGGGATTGGGACTCCAAAACATTTCATTCCTGATTTGGATCAGGCTCCCCTATTTATTCACCATAACTCACCTACCTGTCCTGTTCANCTCTGTTTTGTGTGTGTGTGTGTGTGTGTGTGTGTGTGTGTGTGTGTGTGTGTGTGTTGCTTCTTTGTTTTTAGCCACCTTCCTAAAGACGTAGCAGTAAGACCAAGAATTATATTATCTCTAGCCCACTTCTGTGCCTTTTCTTTAGGAAACATCATCCAGAGTGATTTGTCATGGGAAGCCGTCTTTTAGGTCATTTATATCAGTTTCAGAAATGACAAGCACTCTTGAACACTCACCCTGGATCAACACCCTCTCAGACTTAGTTCATAGCTTGCCTGACTGGGAACACTGTATGCAAAAGTAATTATAGGGGAAACTGCTCTGTGATTCTGATAGCTGAGATGTTGTGTCTAGAATATATGCCATAGGTGACACTTTGCCTTTAATGTAAGGATCTCAAAGGACATTATCAAGGTGATATTACATCTTCTGATAGATCTCCTAAGGAAGAAAAAACAGAAGATCGACACCATTCCTGATATGAGAAGTTGAACCACAGTAAAGAATTAGACCTAAAATCTGATGTAAATACTTTAGAAGACAGAAGAGTTTAAGAAGAAAAATCATAGGCAAAGGGATTCTGATATTTGGGATTGGGACTCCAAAACATTTCATTCCTGATTTGGATCAGGCTCCCCTATTTATTCACCATAACTCACCTACCTGTCCTGTTCACTAACCCAGCTACCCAGAACCATGTCTTGTCCATTTGGAGGATTCTGGAAGAAGATTGGTGAAGGGCCCACATGTTTGGGATTTGTGTTAGCTACAGAGAAATGCTTCATGAGTGAAGGTTGTCTCTGGTGCTTGGTGACAATGATGATGGTCTGTTGAACAGCTGGATGTTAAATACAATAGATTATCTTAGACAGTAGAATCTCCTCTCCATGGGCAACTGAAAATATAATCTACAAAATGAGTATAATTTCAGTTTACAACACCTAGCCTAATGTGTAAAATTACAGACTAGTTGAAATTAATGACCAATTTGGCAGGTATTTGTGCAGTAGGACTATGGCTTATCCACGGTACAACATCCAAGAACAATATATTCCATTGTCAATTTTTTATTTTGTTTTCTTTCCTTTTTTTTTCTTGTCTCCAGGAGACCAATTAATTGTTCAAAGGTAATATATAGAGGAGATTTCAAGAGCATTTACTTTGGCACGGTCTCTGCCCTTTTGTGGTCTGGCTAACAATAAAGCTAAAATTTGTTTTGTAATGATGGTTCCAGTTGGACTGGAATCCCTTTGAAGTTCTTGCATTTTGCTATTATGAGGGCTCAAGATATTATTTGATTGTAGTAAAACACTCTACATTATCAAAATACGGTGCACACTGAACTGTAGCAACTTGCAGTGGCCAGACTCCCCCTTGCAGGTGTTCTCCATGAGTGGCACACACAGCAAATAAAGGTGTGCCTTCCTCTGCATCCATTTAGTGGTTGGTCATTACTCCACGGGCCATTCATGCACCTTAAACTCCTTGCAAGGTCAATATCAGCAAGTATGGGAACACTCATTTACACAATTGTTACTTTGCCTTCAGAATCATATTCCAGGTAGAATGTGCTCTGGTAGGCACTTGTTTTAAAAAATAATGAAATCTTTGTAGTGTTTAGTGACACTGCTGATTGGGCTGTGGGCTTGTGTAAATGAAAATATTTAAAGTGATTTTTAATGATAATTTTAAATAATCAAAATAAATGCCTGAAAATATATTTTCACACAGAGAAATCCTTCTTTACAGGAACTTATCAACATGCCATGTGAAAAAAGTAATTATAAAATCTATTTTAACCTTAACCTCTGTCTGGGTCTTTAGTTAAAATGTTCTACCTGTCTGGTTTTTTACCACTTCTCCTGCCTTATGTTGTGCCTTTTCATGTTTGATCTGAGTTGCATTTAGTTGAAAAAAATAAAAGTCCATTGAACTCACTTCTGGTCTCCACTCCAACATATAAGAAGTGGGGAGTCATTATTCCTGTCCTCACAATAAAAAGAAAACTGAACAAACTGAAAACAACTCTTCTTAGGTCCATCAGAGAATTGAGGTCAGAGGACAAACTGCTGTCCAAAATTAGAGAGGGGGTAAATACAGAGAATCAGAGCTTATCAGGAGCAGAAACTACCATTGGGCCATCATCAGGTAGGAACACATAAAGGGTGGTTAACTAATTGTTGGAGGTTGAGTGTAGACTAGCTTGAGAAATCAAAACTCTTGGGGGCCCAGTATCAGGACCCCATAGTTTCATGAGTGCTCCCTCACAAGTTTTACTGGTTCCCAGAGTAAAAATCAGAGAACTGGAGAAAGATCAGAGAAAAATCCCTCATGCTTTCATCAGAAGGAGAAGATAAGTAACCATTTTGAAATATGTCTAGAGAGATCTGTTCCCCCTTAACAAAGGCCTTCCCTCAAGGGAAACTATTTTGCCAGAATCTAAATGATGTGAGGAAAGGCAAATGCCCACCTCTAGTGGCACTTGTATCACTTAAGATGGAGAGGAGGAAAACTGAGAAGCACTTATGAAGGTCACAGCCCAGGGACACAGACCCAGTAATAGAATGAGGACTAATCATAGGATTATAGAATGTTTCCTTTTCTCCCACATTTTAACACCACATCAGCATCTCCTTTATAATAATGGGGGGCTCCAGCTGAAAGAACTGGTCAGACTCTATTTAAGAAGGAGTGTCCAGGAAAACCCAACGACAAAAGGGGAAACAAAAACAAGGACACTAGAGGAAACTTCAACCTCTGATGCAGTGACAGCAAATAATAAAAACAGCCTAAATCATAGCCAGATAAACATTAACCTCATACCAGAGGCCTGTTGACCTTAGATGTTTTTATCTAATACATCAAGACTGGCTTTCATCTCTAAGATATGCTAAAAGGCAAAAGACAGAGCCTGAAGAGATAAGGTGAACATCTGAAATAGGCTCACATACAGAAGAGATTTTAGAATCATCAGACTTTAAGTTAAAATAGCTGTGATTAAAATACTAAGTGATATAATGGAAAAAAGGGCCAACATGCAGGAACAGATGCATAATATAAGCAGACAGATGGGAACTCTATGAAAGAACCAAAGGAAATGCTAGAAACCCTAAACAATGTAACAGCAATGAAGAATGCCTTTGATGGGCTCATTGGTAGACTGGACATGGCCAAAGAAAGAATCAGTGAGCTTGAAGATACATTAGTAGAAACTTCCAAAACTGAAAAAGAAGAGAGAAAATAGAATGGAAAAACATGGAACAGAATATCCATGAATAGTGAAACAATTACAAAAGGTGTACACATGTAATGAGAATAGAAGAATGAGAAGAAATAAAGGAATAGAAGAATGTTTGAATTAAAAATAAATGAGATTTTTCTAAAATTAATGGTAGAACACCAAACCACAGATTCAGGAACTTCAGAGAAGTCCAAGCAAGATAAATACCAAAAAACAAAACAAAACAAAAAACCCACTTAGGTACATCATATTCAAACTGCAGAAAAAAAACAAAAAAATCTTGAAGGAAGCCAGCGTGGGGAAAAAAACATCTATAGAGGAACAAGGGTAAGAATGATATCAGACCTTTCTTTAGAAACTGTGCAAGCAGTAAGAGAGGGAAGTGAAATATTTAAAATGTTGAAAGGGGAAAAAAAAAAAAAAACACCAACCCAGAATTCTGTATCTAGTGAAATCATCCATCAAAAGCAAAAGAGAAATAAATATGTCTCAAATGGAAATTTGTCACTAGTGGACTCACCCTGCCAAAAAAATGAAGTTCAAAGAAATCATTCATAAAGAAGGAAAATAATATATTTCTGTGGATCTTGACAAACTGATTCTAAAGTGTATGTGGAAAGTCAAAACACCAAAAAAGCCAAAACAATACTGAGGAAGAACAAAGTCAAAGAACTGACACTACCTGACTTCAAGACTTAGCATAAAGCTACAGTGATCAAGACAGCATGGTATTTGCAAAAGAATAGACAAATAGATCAGTGGAACAGAATAGCCAAGAACTAGACCCACATAAATATAGTCAAGAAGTCTTTAACAAAGGAGCAAAGGCATTCCAGTGGAGGAAGGGTAGTCTTTTCAACAGATGGTGCTGGAACAACTGGAAATCTACCTGCAAAAAAAATGAATCTAGAATAGACATTACACCCTTCCCAGAAATTAACTCCAAATGGATCATAGATTTAAAGTTAAAATGCAAAACTGAAAAACTTCTGAAAGATAATAAAAGAGAAAATCTAGATAGTCTAGTGACCTTAGGGGTTTTTAATTACATCACCAAAAATGACTTTGGATTTTCAGTTACAATCCCAAAAGCACAATCCATGAAAGGAAAAGTTAATATGTGAGGCATCATTAAAATTAAAAACTTCTGCTGTGTCAAAGACACTGGTTAAGAGAATGAAAAAACAAGCCAAAGACTTGGAGAAAAAATCTTCACAAAACATGTATCTGATAAAGGACTAGTATCCAAACTATACAAAGAACTCTTAAAATTCAACAATAAGAAAATGAACAACCAACCCAATTAAAAAATGGGCAAAAATCTGAATAGACACATCACCAAAGAACATATACAGCTAACAAATTAAGATATGAAAAAATGTTCAACATAATTTGTCATTAGGTAATTGCAAATCAAAACAATAATGGGAGGAGCAGCTGGCTGGCTCAGTCAATAGAGAGTGTGACTCTCGATCTCTGGGTTTGTGAATCTGAGCCCCACATTGGATATAGAGATCACTTAAAAATAAAATCTTTAATAAATTAGTGAATAATGGGATACTACTACACACATTAGAATAGGGAAAATCCCAAACACCAAATGTTGGCAAGGATGTGGAGCAACAGGAACTCTCTTCCATTACTTACGGGAATGCAAACTGTTACAGTCACTTTGGAGGAATGCCTGCAGTTTTTTAAAAAGCTAAACATAGTCTTACCATATGATCCTGCAGGTACACTGCTAGGTATTTACACAGTTGACTCTAAAACTTATGTCAGCAGGGGCGCCTGGGTGGCTTAGTCGGTTAAGCGTCCGACTTTCGCTTAGGTCATGATCTCGCAGTTCGTGGGTTCGAGCCCCGTGTCGGGCTCTGTGCTGACTGCCAGCTCAGAGCCTGGAGCCTGTTTCAGTCTGTGACTCCCTCTCTCTCTGACCCTCCCCTGCTCACTCTGTCTCTCTCTCTCTGTCTCCTAGAAATAAATAAAACATTAAAAAAAATTTTTTTAAATAAATAAAACTTATGTCAGCATAAAAACTGCATATGACTTTATTCATAATCATTCAAGTCTATTTATAATCACAAAAAACTGGAAGCAAGCAAGATATCCTTCAGTAGATAAATTATGGTACATCCATACAATGGAATATATTATTCAGTGATAAAATGAAATGAGCCATCAAACCACAAAAAGATATGGCATGTTTAGATTACAATTTTAGATGCATATTAAGTGGAGAAATGAAAGTAGCTAATCTGAAAAGCCTACATATTCTATAATTCCAACTATATGACATTCTGGAAAAGGCAAAACTGTGGAGACAAGAAAAAGACCAGTGGCTTGCAAAAAGTTCAAGGGGAGAAAAGGAGGGATAACAGGTGGGGGTACAGAAACTCTTTAAGCTAGCAAAATTATTCTGTACAACACCGTGATGCTAGGTCGATACACACTACTGTACATCTGTTAGGACCCATAGATTGTACAGAACAAAGAGTGAACATAATGCAAACTAGTCAATGCATCAGTACTGGTTCATCAGTTGTTACAAATACACCACTCTAATGCAATATATTACATAATAGGGGAAATTGTGCAAGAAATGGAGGAGAAAGGGGTATATGGGAACTCTATACTTTCTGTGTAATTTTTCTGTAAAGCTAAAACTGCTCTAAAAAACAAAGATTATGAAAGAAGGAAAGGAAAGGAAAGGAAGGAAGAAAGAAAGGAAGGAAGAGAGAGAGAGAGAGAGAGAACATAGAAAGAAAGAAAAAGAAAGAAGCCCTTTGACAGCTTAGCTGAAGAGAAGTCCTAGTGAGAAACTTGTAGGTTAATCATGCCAAAAAGTAGTGGGAGGGAAGAAGGGATATGGCGATGCGCTGATCACTTGGCCCTATAATTTCTGGGAACCAGGCAACCTGTGGATTTGTGCAGGCATCATTCTGCTCAGGGTGAGCAGATTGGACAGCCTGGGATGTTAGAGAGAAAATAGTCAGTATTAGTGATGGCCTGAAACTGGAGAGGTTGTCTGAAATCCCAAACCTCATTTGTTTTCACGAAAGTTCAAACCACGGTGGGCCTGCTTGATCCTCTGCCAGCTGCTGTTGGCTGATCGATGGTTTGTTTCATGCTGTGTTTAAAAATATGGAATTAGGAATTGGGTGGTACGTTCTGAATCCCCGCTGAAATGTCTGGCTGGGCGTGGTGGGGAGTGCAGAGCCAGCAATAAACTTGTCTTTCCCGACATGCCCAGAAGGACACTAGGGAATGGAGTTCTCTCCAGCCCAGTGATGTCTCTGACTTCTGACCAGCAGGGCTCAGAAGGCCTCCTCCGAGAGAGTCAGAAGAATACAGCATGAGACAGGACACATAAACCATAAATAAATACCCCCCAAATTTGCATCACACTGTTCCATTGCCTTGTGAGGTGTTTGGATCCTCTTGAGGCTCTTTTCACTTTATGGAAAATTTTTCAGTCCAGTGGCAAAATAGGTCTTCTCTCTACACTGCCATGTAAAACCTCTACAGTCTGTCATTTCTTGGGACCGTCTTAACCAATCTCAGAACTATCTCTCAGCATCTGATTTTACTTATTAAGGAGATGAGGTATTGTGAAATGCCTCTTTTTACACTAATCTTAAAGACTTAAAATACAGCAAATGTTAGACATAAAACTAAAAATTCAAGAGAGATTTTTGTTTCTAAGAATTATCACTCTGCTGAAGGAACTAAACTCTAGATCTCTATATTTATGCATGCTTATACACACACACGGAAGCCACCCAATCAGTGGATCATTGCCTACTTTCTGTCGTATAAACCCTAGTTCCCCACCTACCTCTGCCTCTGTTTCACTCCATTTTTATCCTAACCACCCACCATCCCCCCGCCCCAGTTTTCTCCCATTCTCTTGCCATTCCATCTACTCTCATTCATTCATCATGATGTGGGCACCAGACACTTTTATCATTTTGGAAAATAGCAATGGCTTCAAATTTATCAATACCTCTCAGATTAACCCATATCCATCATTCCTAAAGCCAGACCCAAATGTGATTTTACTGGGTGACTACTAGGCATTGTCAAATTCAGGGCAAAATACTCTTTTGTAGAAATACAATAAGGAAGTATGTGGTGGTAGTGGATCTGTGATTTTGCCTATTTTAACTTATCTCATTCAGGAATACACAAAATGTTGCCTCTTAAATCATCAGAATGACATCATTCATTCAGTGTCTCTACTTAGGGGTTTCCATGTATATACATTGGTGACTATAGGTCGAGAAAATAAATAATGCCCTTTATCAGGAATCTTTTGTGGTGGTATGGAGTGTTGGTGGTGTTGCGTTTGGCCTGATCCCAGTGGCAAGCCATTCATCTCCTCATCACTATGGCACTTCATAGAAGAACAACTTAACAGAAAATTTGTTTTCAGTCACTTGCGTACTCTGAACAGGGCATAGAGCAAGAGGCAGCTTTTTAAACACATGCACCAACATGAATGTGTCTGAAACCTCATAAAAGAGAGTGATAAGCCATCTACCAGGCTTCAACAGGCTGGCATCTTTGTAGGTCAAAGGTTGCTCAGGAAGGGTGAGTTCAATGAGGCTGATTAACACCTTGGATGAATTTTATGTGCTGGGGCCTTTGTGGGGGTTACTGTGGTTTGCAGGACACCACCATCAGATCTTTGCCCCCAGTCCTTAGACTCATGCATTCTGAAGGCCCCTTGGTTGCTGGGAGATGAGCAACATGGAAATGAGCTTCATTGCCTAGAATTTCAAAAAGCCCTGCAGCTATGTGGTGACAGCAAAACTCTGAGCAAAAGTCCGCCTGGGTGAGCGAGGAAAGATGAACAACTTGTAAGAGGCGTGGTTCATTGAATACAGCCTCAGAGCAAGAGTTTTCATGTTTTCAGAATGAAGATGCATTTTTTTAAGAAGTACGAGGTACTCACCCCAGGCCATGGTTTGACCTGCAGATGACTTCAGCTTTTGGAATCATGGAATGCAGAATGAAAACTAAAAATACAGCTGAAGACAAAAGACACCGAGATGATTATCTCTCTTACTACTGAACTGTTACCTTAGGAAGATTATGTTTAGGGAATATAAGTCCTTTTAATTTTCCTCATTTTTAATGTACTTTTTAATTATAAACCAAATTAGAAAATATTCTAGCTTTTCACATTAATGTACTTTTTTCTCTGCCTTATCCTCATATGGATAAACCAATTCCACTGAAATATCTGAGCTGCTCATTAAGAAAAACTAGGCATNATGAGCACTGAGTGTTATGTGGAAACTAATTTGACAATAAACTATTAAAAAAAAAAAAAAAAAGAAAAACTAGGCATCGGTTACCAGTCATGATGCCTCAGAAACTTACAAATCCCTCATTCCAGCCTGTGTTACATGAAGTAGGAAAGGCTCGGTCATAGTTTCCCCAGGCATTCTCCTCTCACTTTTAGTTTAGGTGGAAAAAGCAAGCCAACAGAAACCCTTCATACTAAAATAACTCTTTCAAATCAAAACAAGAAAAGTATTGCATCTGAAAGTTGTATACAACCCCTGTACCCAGGACATCCCTTCCTGCCTCTGGTCCTCATTTCAAACATATAATACCCTCTCCTTTCTGAGCCACCACCCTTTTGCCCTGTAATCCCAGAAGCCCACTCAGCACTGCAGTAGGCTCCCTCATTCTCATGTCAGGTCAGTCAGGGCTGAAATAGTGCATTTGCTTCTTCCTGAAGATTTCATGGGTCTAAAAGTTCTGTTCAATCTTTCCGCTCCTTGGTAAAGCTGAGGGGACGTTCCCAAGAAGCCCACCAAGACTTCCATGGGCGACTTCTGTAGTTTCTGCCATCAACTGGCCACCATTGGGCAGGTAGTGACAGCTTCTGATGGCAATGCTCTTGCTTCTAAGTGGAGGCCTCGTGAGTTCACTGTGGAGTGTGGAAGGTGATGACATCATTTTTCAATGCCCCCATTTAAGTAGTGAAACAATGCATATTGTTTCTTTTTGTTTACATGACAAAAGGAGGTGTTATTCATGAAGTACATTTTTCTCTCTAAACAAATGTTTCATACATTTGCTGAATCCTAAAGATGAGAAGAGTCTTAAAGATCATAGAATTCTGAATTATGTCCTAGAGCCTGAAAGAAGAGGAGATGCCATCTCCTCTGAAGGTCACACCTTCAGATGAGCAGCAAAGCCCTAAAGAGGCTCTTTAAATATCCAAAAACTGATGGTGACAGCACCAAGCGTTGATCCCAACCCTCCCAATCTTTCATCCCTTTATCCCAAGAAATACATGCCTCTTCTGTCTCCTGCTGAAGAAAAGAAATCAATTATAATGGCTCTTTTAATCAGGCTACCAAGATATTTGACGAAGTTTCTTTGACCTCAGTATTAGACTTAAGGTTATGGAGAGTTCTCCCTTCACTAGTTGATTTCTTCAGTAATATCGATTATAGTTAGACTTATGTTCCCTTCAAATCTGTGACTCTTCAGGGAGCCTGGGTGGCTAAATCGGTCAAGCATCTGACTTCGGCTCAGGTCATGATCTTAATGTTCATGAGTTCAAGCCCCGTGTGGGGCTCTGTCCTGACAGCTCAGAGCCTAGAGCCTGCTTCAGATTCTGTGTCTCCCTCTCTTTCTGCCCCTCCCCCACTTGTGCTCTGTCTCTCAAAAATAAGTAAACATTTTTAAATTTTTTTTAAATAAAAAAAAAATCTGTGACTCTTCACTAATTCCAGTGATTGCGGTCCACATAAAAATCCCTTTTGATAACTCACTGGCTTTGTTGTCCTGAGCTGATAACCTTAGTACTTGCTTGATTTTGCAAGAATCAGATGATACCTTGTGAGAAGCAATACATAATTCAAAACATCTTATTTCTAAGTTAATAGTATTTTTTCCCTTAATGGAGAATGTTCTCTTTTGATGTTTGGGTTAATTTTTTACCCTGTGTCTCTGAAAATATTTACATTTCCTGCCTATTTTTTTAAACTTAGAATTTATAATTCAAAGATTTTTTTATTCTATTAACAAAAAATTTTAAGGTAATTTTTATTAGAGTTTATAAATCTTATAATCATGCATGTATTTGCTTGCCAATGTACAATTTTAGCATTTTAGCAGAAAGGGACAGTATTCTACTTATTTGGAAGCTAAGCCACAAATTGACTGAATAATCTTTTTTATACAAAAAAATTAAACACTGTGAAGGTTGATCTTATCTTTTGAAATAGCCTAACACTGAAGTATATTTATTTGCTAATCATAAGTATATTCTTTTATTTTATAGAACATTTAAGTTTCAATCATTCAAAATATTAATATATAAAAATGTAATGGTCGCTACCTTCATTCTTCTTGGGCATGTATATGGGTGCAGCTTTACTAGAATGTCAGCTACCTGCAGATTTGTGGAAAATTATGATATCACTATCTAATATACTTGATGGGGAGAGGGTCCCAATCTTCATTTGAAAGAAACTTAACCAGGACAATACATATGTTCAGTGTCTCTTAAAATGTCTAAGTTGCTGATAACTGGGACATGCTTTTTCATTTTTTATTAGAATGGCCACCTTGGAGTAAACTTTTGAGAAAGAAGAAAAGCTACTAAAAATATATCACTTAAGAAAATACAGAAGTGTTTCAGACCAACACTCATACCCATTCCTATGCTGCCATTATACCAACTGGTCTTCAGAAAGGACTGTCACCATCAATTTTTCATTTTTAAAGGACTTTAATTCTTTCAGCATGTTCATATGGTTTTATAAAGCCCCAGATACGCAGCAAATCCCCTTGGTGTTGTAAGACAAGATTGCTGTTAAAAAATGTTTAGGCTTAGTCAGCTTCTTCTCACCGCTGACTTCATGAGGGGCTCTGGGAAATGGTGTTTATACTAAGCTTAAATTGATAGGGCAAGTTTAATGCAGTAGGGTCAAAGGTACAACTGCTTAGCTGGTCTCATCAACCACTCAAGTTTCAGCATCGGTTTATAAAGAAAGGTCTGTAATGATAACATCTGGCTGCTTGAGCGTGACTGCGTTTTGCCTACTATGATTGAATGGAATTTAATGGTGGGGAGGAGAAAACCTAGGGCAATTTCATTCTTGAATTATGGTTCCAGAGGACAAGGCAAAATGGCAGACTTTGATCAGTCTGGATCCAGCCATCTAGCAGTTTGTTGAGCAGACTTGCTTCTTCCATCTCTACCCCACCTCTGGCCCCTGTAAGACAACCATCCTTGCTGAGTCAATGGCAGAGGCCCAGTGTGGGCACAACTGTGAATAGGCTTCTCTTTGGTATTGTTCATCTAGTTAGGCCTTGCCTTGTTGCCCTGTAAGTAGTCTAAGGATAATGTCAATAGAAAGCATGGCACCCTTACCCCAGAAGGTGCTCCATAATGGCTACTAACCAACTAGGAGATTTGATTGCTAGACAGAAGGTGCCCAGCCAAGTTCATGTTGGCAAAGAGATCCAGTTAGTTCCAAATCTCTGCCATCATTCCAGTTAACTACTTTGTGCCAAGGTTACAAAGACACTGTGACATTGGGGACCAAAAAATGTAAATGTATCATAAATCTGCTATACAGCATTATAGGATATCACTACTACATAACTCGTCCAGCAAGAAGAAACTGATTCAAATTGTACCCAGGTATCCCAAGGATCTTGTGCATTCTGTGGATACCCAATTCCTTCTGTTATCAACCACAACACCGTAACCTAAAAAGCGCATTGTATAAGCATAAATTCATGTTGCTTAAGATCCTTTAAAGTCTTCTTAAGTGTACCTTTAGATCACTGAGTATCTGTAAACTTTTTAGATTTTCAAGAACTTCTTTTTAATACAAACAAGTAGGTAGACAAAAAGTAAATGACAGCAGAGATTCACCTCTGTAGTACAATAAGGTTGTGCAAGTGGGAAGAGGAGTTCTCTGATGCTTAACATTTGCCATATTTGCTCCACAAATGTGAGATGTTCTTGGTATTGGTGCATCTTCAGGACCAAGAGAAGTCCTAGCCCACCAGACACAGTGTGAAATCAAGAGGGTAGAGAAAGAGACGCACACATGGTGCAGGTGAGGGAATCTTGCCCAGAGTGTGATTTCTACTTCCAGGACCTCATAGCTGCCTGACCTTAGGGGCTTCATGCAGCCTTTGTTTTTTCATCCATAATATGGGACAGATGCCTAATCTACTGAACCTACTACATACTTACCCCTGTAGCTTATGAATCAAAAGTGATACACGTGAAAGCCCTTCTGTGTCCTACCTGAATGTACGTGTCATTGTCACTCTTCCCTTGATGGTCCATTTAGCTGATTCCTGTTAATATGACCAGGGGTCAAGCTTAACTCCTCTAGGTCACATTAGAAATTAGAAATAGGTTCCCAGAAGGAAATATTCTACCTGTTACATGACTGAACTTGATATAGCAAATCCAAACCTACCAAATAAATTAAGAATGATATTTGGAAAATGTTTGTCATTTTAACTCTCAGTAGGATCTTTTTCAGAGAGCAAGCTTCCTCATTACATTTAAGACATGAGTACAAGGGCACCCGGATGGCTCAGGCAGTTAAGCATCTGACTTCAGCTCAGGTCATGATCTCACAGTTCATGAGTTCAAGCCCTGCATCAGGCTCTACACTGACAGCTCAGAGCCTGAAGCCTGCTTGGGATTCTTTGTCTCCCTCCCTCTCCCTGTCTCGCTCTCGCTCTCACTCTTGCTTTCTCTCTCTCCCTCTGTGTCTCTCTCTCTCTGTCCCCATTCACACTTTGTCCCTGTCTCTCTCAAAAATAAAAACTAGGGACACCTGGGTGGCTCAGTCAGTTAAGCGTCCGACTTTGGCTCAGGTCATGATCTCACAGTTTGTGGGTTCAAGCCCCACGTCTGGCTCTGTTCTGACAGCTCAGAGCCTGGAGCCTGCTTCTAATTCTGTGTCCCCCTCTCCCTCTGACCCTCCCCTGCTCATGCTGTCTCTATCTCTCTCTCAAAATCATAAATAAAACATTTTAAAATAATAATAAAATAAAAAATAAACATTAAAAATGACATGAGTATATATACAGAAGTTCTATTTTTCTAGTGCTATAGCCATGTGTGAAGCAAGACACATGTATATTCTTCTTTCCCTTCTCCATTGTCCTGTCACTGCCTTCTTCATTTTGCTCTATTCCATTTTCGATTCAGTAGCCATTGACAAAGTACATCTTCAGGTGAAATGCTAAGCAGGAATATATAGCCACCAAAGAGGAAGAGAGGCCCTCTTCTCTGGTTCCAGTAAAAGAGGAAGCCCCAGACACCAAAAGCAACAGTAAAACCCTGCTCTATACATATACATACCCCTATCAGATACTCATTTCTACCTTATAAGAAAAATAGGAGAAAGTAACGTACAGAGTGAACCTGAGATAAGAATCTTCTTTGCACTAACAAGCCAGGGTCTACTTTCCTTTCCTTCTTATTTTAATATTTCATTATCACTTTCTGTTCCTAGGCTGCCTAGGAACTCTCTCACACCTGGGATTGCAACCCTTTAAAGTAATGGTGATTATATGCTTTGTGCCCTTAAAAGCATAAGCCACCTTTGAATACAGTGGAAAAAGATAAACTACCAACTGCCAATTCCATGAATCATGCTCTGTTCAAGGGAGTTCTAGATGTGGAAAGCCAACTGTATATGTAGAAGGATATATATATTTATTTACACAGCACATACGTCATGTATAAGTGAGACTGATGAACACTATTGAACTAAAACATGTTAATTCTGTACTTGGGACTATTTTAACTTTAATTTCAAAATGTTTTCATTGCCCTATACTTTTGATATCAATGAGGTAAAGAAAACTCTACCCATATGTGCAGTCTCTTTACTTCTATAATAGTCTTTTCCAAATTAAATATCATGCATAAGTATTAAATATTAGCAGTTTATCTTAATTATTAGACCAGAACTACAGCTGATCAGGGAATAGTTTACATGAGGCTCAAACCCTTCAGTACTGGCAGAGTTACACATTAAACCACTTTTTATATATCTCTGGCTTATACTCAAAAGAGCATCACTTTCAACTTTATGTGGTTGTCCATGTTGTAAATGCAAAAGTAGGGACAGAGGTAGTGGAGTGAGAATTCTAAGGAGAATGGGACCTTCCTTCATCTAAGGAGCAATGATTCCTCTCCACTATGGGAGAAAACTCCCAGCCTTACATGTGAATGAATAGTGAAGTCTTAAGAGTGCGCCTCAACATTACTGTGGATGACAAACAATGGGATTTGATGGGAAGATGGCAGATGAGGCAGGGGTCACAGGGATAAAGGAGATGCATGCATGACTCAGAAATCTCTGTAGCCAAAGGTGGCTCAGACTTTTATTGGTTTTGACCAAAGGCTGATACAAGATTCAGGTAGCAAAGAGCAGATTCTTGATCTTAAAAATCAATTGTTAAGATGCAAACTTGGTTTTTTGGAGTAGAAGTAACATTTTAGAAATTAATTTGACAAAAAGAATCACCAAAGTAAAAAACTTTATGGATTATTTTTTTTATTTGTAAGCAACTTTTAGCCTAGTTATTGTAAAGAAACTATAACAGGTGGTACATACAGATATTAAACATGTATCCAACAAATTCTTACTAAGCACTGCTGTAAGGCCCTGAGAGTGCAAATTCCCTCCTCATAGGATGCTTAAATACTAATGGGAGAGCACAGAACATAAGTAATTGATTTTGTCAAATGAGATATGTGCTATGAAGAAAATAAAGTAGGGTAAATGTTGATCAAAGAAGGCCTCTCTAAAAACAAGACATTTGAGAAGAGCTATAAAGGAAGTGAGGGAGCAAGTCCTCCAGATCTTCAGAAGAGTGTTCCATGAGTGCAAAGGCCCTGTGGCAGGTGTGTGTTTTGCCAGTTGAAGGAACAGCAGTGGTGACAGTGTGCCTGAAAGAATAAGAAAGAGCTGGAGGAGGAGAGAAGGTTAGGGAAATTGCCAAGAGCCAGTCACATAAGGCAGGCTATTGTTAGCATTTGGGGTTCTAATGTATGGGAGTTACAGAGAGTCGTGGGGTTGTTTTGGCAGGAGGAATGCCACGGTGCAACTTGCATTCATAAGAACATCTAACTGCTGTGGGAAGAAATCTGTAGGAGGCATTAGTGGAAGCAGGGAGAAAGTGACTTAGTTTTCTGCTGTTCTGGGAAATTGGGGGCATGGGGGCTGGGGCAGATTCAATTAAATAGGTCAGAACAGAAGGAAGTTAGGGGGTGCTTTAATGGAGGGGGTTCCACAGTTTGGGCTGGCTTCATAAAGGGAAGCAGTGGCCACCTTTTCTGAGGCAACACCTTCAACTCTACTTTGGTGTTTTCTACCTGCAAGAGTTTCCACACCTTCAATTCTCATCAGCTCTCAATATCCCTAACAAAGATTTCAAAGACATCTCAAGTTGAATTTCTCTCTCCTTCCTTTTCCAGTGAACATTCTAGAAAAGCTGTAAGATGCTAAGAAAAGCTACAATACTATTTTGAGCAGTGAACTCTATGCACATTAGAAATTTTACATCTTCGAGAAATAGCTCATAGAAGAAAATGTATTTGAGAGGAAAGTGCCAGACTTCTCGTGATATCAAGAAAGGGGGTGGGAGGGAATAGGAAGCTTTTAGTAAAATAAATAAATGCAAACCTCTGTGCTCATTCTGACAGTCTTGTTGTGAGGATTTGTAGACTATGAGAGCTTTGCTTCTGAGTCCTTGTTCAGTAATTCATTCAGCCAACATCCATTCAGCCCCAAAGTGCGTTCCTCTGTGCCCTGGGCCTCTTGGCAAGAGAGAGATGAAATGTTATTCAGGAGTATTCCCCAAATTTACATTTTCATCAAATAATCAAAGAAACATTGGGGTGATTTCCTTCAATTAAAAAGTCCAGGCATTTTCCTTGACTCTCATGACAGTGTGTATAAGTTAACAGAAGCCAACTGATGTGACATCCACTTGAATGCTTCTCTGGATATTCCAACAAGTTACCCCGACACAGTTTATGCAGCCTTCCCCACTTCCCTCACACTGTCCTCAAGTCACCTGCAGCTGCGGGATTGCCGAATTCAAAATCGAGCCCCCAGCACTGTGCCACTGTTGCCTTTACAGTGTGCCTCCACTCTCTCCCAGCTGTTCCTGGAAGCCTCCTGCCCTTTCATTTATTGAAATGCCCAGAGTTCTTCCTTGTCTCCAAGGGTGCGGGATCATCACTGTCAGCCAGACCTGGTTTGAATTCCAACTCCTCCAAAAAATTGACTGTCAGTACTTCGATTTCTCATTCCTAAAATGAAGATAAAAATCAAGTGTTTTCATATGCTGGAGTTGATTTAAAGAGTAAATCAGTGAATACAGTTCCTGGTACACAAAAGCCACTCCAGAAATGCTGGTTCTCTTTTTTCCTCTTCCCAGACCCCCATGCTCCTCCCAGCCACCCAGTTCCTCCACCTGCTCCCAGTACCGTCAGTCACGAGAGCAATTTGCCACTCACAGTTCACAATCCCCACTGCCATAGTATTTCCTTCGGTTCTCACTCTTCTTCACCATTTCCCCAGTGTAGGTTTTTGCCATTGTTGCTGTTGGTTTGGATCACCCTTAGGTGATAGGCTTCTCTTGCCCATGTTTTCTCTTTTCCTCCGTTTTTTCCTCCCTCAGTCTCCCACACTTTAGATAGGACAGCTCGCTTTCCCAGCTGTCTGGCCCAGCTGAGCATTCTCCCCCAGCCAGAACCACCAGTGCACTTCCCATGTGGTGCGGGAAGGCAGAAGTAGAGGCCCCCCACCCTTCCTCCACCCACTGCAGCTGGACAGAGCAGCGGATTATCCAGAGTGTGACTCTCACTCGGTTCTCTCTCTCTCTCTCTCTCGGACAAACTCTATTCTAGGTCAGAAAGTGATCAAGGAGTGGCATCACCTGTGGAGTGGGACAGGGTCCAACAGAGAGCCTGAGGGCTTGCCTCCTCTGATAGTTTGTCAGCAGGTCTGCTGCAACCACACACCCTCAGAGGTGCTTCTTTGCTCCCAGGCAGTAAGGGCTCAGGCAAGTGCCATGAGCCAGCTGACTACACCACGAGCACACCTGGGTGCGAGTTTGGATCAGGTGCTTCTAATTTACATTCCCAGACCCACTCTGGGCTTGTTGTGTGGCCTCAAGCAAGCCACTTAACCTGTCTGTTTCCTTATATGTCAAATGGAGATAATAATACTTAACTACATCACAGGGGTGGATCGTGTATATTAATTAATTAATGTTTGTAAAGTGCTTTGAAGATGCAAAGCTGGTTAAGTGTTTAAGTATTCTGATGATAGTCCTTGCTTATTATTAGAACCTTCCCAGGTTCCTGGACCATCACTCACTGATTACGACTAGTTCTGATAGCACCTGCTGTGCAATCCACTCAGGGATCTAAGGCACAACCCTTGAGAATTTAGCCCAAATGGATTTATAATTTGAAAAAGATGTCAGTGAGGCCTATGCCCAAATGTCGGGCCAGTTACAGGGCTCCCTAGCAATTTTCCAGAAGCTGAGAAAACTGCATCATGGTATTTGCTGCAAATGGTGCTTGTTGTAATTGCTTTCATCTTTTATGTGGTGCTGCTCAGATATAGATTGAAAACTGCTTGCTGGGACTTGCGGTCTCCTCAGGCCATATCTCAAGGTCAAGATGGGAGAAAATGGAGGCCATATGGTGTGGCCAGCACTGATTTATTTACAAACCCATAGAACTGTGCTGGAAAGAATGAGAGTTCCTAATATACTTGTCTTCCAGGCAGCTCTGAAAGATTCCAGGTGCTGTGCATGAATATTTTCTGCACCCCTCTTTGTGGTCATGTCTATTTTAAGAAGACTTTATAGTGGAATTTGGATTTTAGATTTACCACTGTCTTCTGTAATGTCCCATTACTTATAGCTCACAAACCAATTAGGTAGGTTGAACTCCAGGAGTAGGCTGCTAATAATCGAAATAGAATTAATCCATTCCCAGCCTTGTTACAGATGTGGCTCTTATCCATCTGATCAATGAAGTGAACAGAACAGACTGTGTCCCACAACTTACAGTTTTGGTCACACTCTATACCTGATAACTAACAAAAAATGTAATTCCTACATATTTTTCATTCATGAACATTCATCTTCATTTTCTTCTACTAGAAGTACCACTCACGATCCCTTACGTTCTTTTCCTCATCAGCCTTTCTGAAGAAATACTACTATGTATGCAATTTCTTCATTGTTTCCAAGAGCTGAAATGGCTTTCTTAGTTTTTCTGGATAGTTTATGTCTTTTATTTTTTTTAGGTATTGGATACTATAAGCCTAAAGATACGATGAGCCCCACCCTTCAAAGTTCTGTATGAAGAATTAACTCTCAAGATTTTCAAAGTCCTGAAGCTGAAATCCTAGGCTTTACCTTAAAAAANAAAAAAAAAAAAAAAAAAAAAAAAAAAAAAAAAAAAAAAAAAGGTATTCCAATCCTATTAAGGCCCCTTGAGTTTTAATTGGCACATGGATTGGTGGCTTTATCTTTCCCTTCTCATGATTGCTCCAGATATGATTATCAGGGGCTTTCCAGGCACGCTTAAGCAAGGAAGTGTAAGCATATACATAAAACAGCATGCATGTTATTTTCTTCAAGGTGCTACTTAAGTACCTGCTTTAAGAACACAAGCAGGTCCTTCGGAATGGAGTAGTGAGGGCATAGAGCCAAACAAACTCTGCTCTCTTAGAATGTCTGTATCCAAGACACTGATACTTCTTTTGGGAATGTACCACAAGGAGCCTGAGTTTAAAAAGGACTTTCTTTTTCTAGTGAACATGTTAACTCATTAGGGAAATAAAGTGGTTTGAAAAATAGATGTTACTGTTAAAAAAATAGACATTACAATTATGATAATCCTTTTTTGTTAGCAGCTAGCTTTGTTTCTTTTTTCAAGTAATTTATTCTTAAAGACCCTCTAAAGTTTGCTATGATAAACTGTCAGAGTAAAAGTGTCCACTACTTTAAACAGATTTTTTATAACTAGAATCCTATAAGGGGTTGAGGAGAACCAGTGGAAAAGGAATATGCTCTTATCTTGTTGCCACCTCACAACACTAGCCCTTTGGTTCACCCATGAGCTCACATTGACCTCCCCAGAGCCCTCACCTACCTGCCAATCTCCTCCTCTCCATCCAGCTCTTCCTTCCTACCGTTGTTCTTTGATACAGCATCTGATCCACCCACAGTAAGGTGCTCAGATTGCAGTACACAACACTATGATTTGGTATGCTGAGATAGCCCCTCACTAGATAGCCTTGCCCCAAGAGATGGTGCTTTCATTAAAACAGCTGTCCCAGTGGGATCTAACTAAGGTAATAATATACTAATATTGATGTTCGGTAATGTTGCTTAATTTGTTCAAGTATCAAAGATCAGTATATTATACAATTGAAATGGGTGGATTATATGATATGTAAAATATAAGACAATAAAGCTTTAAAAAAATTAAAAGCCTGCCCCAAAGTTACTCCAAGCATAAAATCTCCCATGTTCCCACCCAACCCAGCAGTGGGATTGTCCAGCCTCCCTCCCGATTTACAAATGTTCATATATCCCCACAGAGGTCAAGCAGGGTCTATTTTGCCCAGTGATGAGTTTGTCACTAGCTCACAAGGTGGCCTTTTCTGTCAGAAAGCTGTTGTTATTTCTTTTCCAATAAAGCTATTTTTCTCTATTAAACTGAACTCTGCCTCCATATAACTTCTATATTTATCTACCCCAAACAATGCCAATGCCTTGCCCATGTGAGTCTTTCAGATATTAGAGGACAACTCTCAGGCCTTCCTCTTTCCTTGGACATTTTTAACAATAGGGTTGGCTGGGATGATACCACCATGCTGCCAAGGTGACTGTGGTCAACACATTGACCTCCCTGGGGATGGTGCCTCAGTCACTGATCTATAAGAGGAAAGTTGAGCTAAGCAATCCTCGGGTGCTTTAAGTGTTCCAGATTGTGTGGTTTTGAGATGAAGGATTATAAACATATATGCTAAATTTCTTTAATCTTACTCTTTTATTCTTTGAAAATTAATCATTCAAGGACATTACTTTTTTATTCCTGATCAGTAGACTTGATATAAGTGAGTATATCGTAAAGTACATGAAGCATTGCATAAAAATGGAAAGCAAGTCTTCCACCTGACCCATAATGCCTATAACAATTTCCCACCTTCACACAAAGTGATTACATCTCCTGACTCTGTGGGGGTGTTTAGGGAGTCCTGGCCAACAGTCAGCAGAACTATACTGCATGTTCTTCAGTCCAGGGGTAAAAACTGTAAATACAACAAGATTTCACAAATTTTGACTTCAGCTTTGAAACAGTGAAAAAGGAGAAGTGTGCTTATTAGAGAAGCAACTGCTGGCTAATAATTGATATTTTCCCCTAAGCCCCCATAAAGAGATAGCATCATGTACATCTTCATTATGAAGAACAGCAATTTTTATAAAGTGAGTTCATGATGGACCACCCCAGTTGAAGAGAAGACAGCCCTCAAAATGACTGTCGGGTTAGAACTCAGGGCCACATTTTCTAGATCATCGTTTGGATATCTATTCACAAACACATTTCCTTCACACTCCCAGCCTCTGAACTCTTTGTTCCACGAGAATACTCCAGAAGTGAGGTGCCTGCCTCTCTCTCTCTCTCTCTCTCTCTCTCTCTATCTATCTCTATCTCTCTATCTCAGAAATAAATAAAACATTAAAAAAAAATTTTTAAAGAATACTCCAGAAGTGTTGGACCCCAGTTGTGCACAAGACACAATTGAAGAGAGAAGCCCAGTTTCCAGGCCCAGGCCAGAATGATGCTCACAAGCGATAGAGCTCATCTCATACTTTTAAAAAGGTGGGGGGTGGATTCTACTTATAATTATTGTGTGGGTTTTTTACTTGAGTTTTTTGTTACAGGAATCACTTTAAGGAATAAAGAATAAAACTAACTAAAGAGAATTTTGTTTAACTCTCAAGCAAGAAAGAAAGTGAGTGGGTAGGAATGAGGAGACTGTCCTTAACTATCATTTCTATCATTTTTGATGGAAACATTTTATAGTGCCCAAATGGTTGCTACTCCTGAAGGAATACTAAGGACAGGAAATCTGGTCTCGCTTCACAAACTCAGGTAGTGAAAGAGCCGTGTGAATACCAGTTAATAAATGCCTAAGTCTGTTTTTAACAATGGAGGGTATCAGTGTCTTGCTTGAAAGCATTCCTAAGCTAGTCGATATTGTAAAGTAATACAGAAAACTGACATTTTTATTGTGACACAAGATACTATATAGCAGTTATCTGCTGGCTCATCTGGTTTTTATGATCCACAAGGTAGCTGTCATATCAAGACTTGACCAGCATCTTCAGGCTCAGGCTCTCTCATTTCAGCACCTGCCTAAGTGCATAAGCGCCACTTCCAGCACGGAGCCTAATGGACTCTGTCTGCAGGCCTGTGCCAGACAAGCTCAATCCTGGCTCTGTCTCCCTTCACACCTCACTCTCAGCTCTATCTGGGAAAACAACCAAGAGACAGAGACTCCACCATGCTCATGGGTACATCGTCTGGCCTTCATCTCATCAGGAATCTGATGGCATCCCAGTCAGATGTCCATGAGTCAGCCAGGAGAACCAGGCCCCCAGGGGCCTGATCCCTCCAGTGGTAAAGCAAACCATCTAGAGTGTCCTCTTCACCAGAGGAGTGCACTGCGGCTGAATGATTCACGTCACCTTTGATGAACAACTTTACTGGGACCTATTTGGGTAGATGAGGGGCTCAAATAGCCACTCTGTGCAGGCTGAAACAGCTCTCATGTGCTTCATGAGACAGGAGGTGATGCCTGCCATATCTACCATCATACCATGACACAAAATCATTGGATGAAAGAATTAATTTTTTTAATCATTCATGTCTCTTGCAATATCATGATGAATGACCATAGGCTATAATAGATGAGGGTTTTTCACACCTCCACCAGAATAGATTTCTTTTCTGCAATCATCCTGGTGCAGAATAGGAGTTTGACGTCAGCGAGATGGGGTGCTGGATGGAGTAGAGGTTCCTGATGAAATGTGTCTGTCCATGGCCCAGTACTACATGCCTGTACCTGTTTCCCCCATGAAAAAGCATCCAGCATGGTCTTTTGGGAAGCCGGACCTCAGTCTTCCCTTGTGCCTTTTGAACATAATTGTAGATTGTTTCCTGGTGAGGCCACTGGAAGGAACACTCAGCCCTTCTCCAACACAGTGTGCTGTATGTTGGAGACCTTCAGTCCTTTGCTCAGTTCAGTTTTATGGAAGGAAAGGACCACAGTGTGCAGCCAGGAGCCAAACCTGAATCGGAAAATAGAAAGTTCTGTTTTCTTACAATCAAGTCAGTCTACCTTACTGCATGTACTGATTGACATTTACAAAGAAAGTTCTTTGCAGATGCTACCTCACTTGAGCCTGAATTTGTGATTCTTGGTGGTAAATCTGCCTTGGGAACAGGGGGAAAGAAAAGAGTAAGGCAAAAAACATTTTTCTAAAATGAATAAATTGCTTCCTCATTGACAAAAAAGATGGATAAATCTGGGTCTAATTTAGCAACTTAAGTAGTAACGGACTGTCGAGGTAGTAACTTTCTCTTCCAGACTGCACAGCTGTGAGGCCTTGTTGCCATCAAACCCCACATGTCTTAGCACATGCTTCAAATAGGGCTCAAGAAGTCACACTGAGCGCTTAGAGACAGTAGTGAGGACATTTCCAAAACTCAAATACCAATGACAGGAAAACACTGGCATTTGTTTCTCTTTAAGAAAATTTTAATTAACCATATATGAAAATTGGCCAAGTCATGTTGGAAAATTAATCTTATTAGCTAAGATAATTCACTTGCATAAATAAGTGAAAATAAAGAGATTCATCCTAATGGATTTGGCAGATGTCATATACCTGGGGTTATGGAGATAGATATCCTAAGTCCACCATTTACCATTTGTGTGAACTTGGCCAGTTACTTAACTTCTTTGTATCAGTCTCCTCATATGTACACTATGCATTGGGATGTACTTGACAAAAAGACCCTGACTTGACAAAATGACCCTGACTCGACAAAATGACCCTGACTCTGAGGAAATTATGGTAACATATACCATAGCCAAAAAAAAGCTCTGAATTATGGATTCTGGGTGATGTATATAGACATTCATTATACTCTTCTTTCTAATGTTGTGTTAAAAATATTAAAGGCTTTTGACATAAAAAAACAAATATATTTTATATAAATGGAAAACTCTTCACCTAAAAAAGAAATATAATATTTATATTATTATATCCATATATATGTGTATATATATCTACTATATATATACATATACTATATATGTAGTATATATCTACTATATATACATATACTATATATGTATGTACTATATGTACTATAGTAGTATATATCTACTATATATATACACATATACTATATATGTATGTATATATACATATATACGTGTATATATACACATATGTATGTGTATATGTGTGTGTATATATATATATATATATATATATATCTATATACTAGAGAGACAGAGAACATGAAATAGTTGAATGAGTAGCCCTAGAAATTTAAGAAAGGCTGGATGATACATGGAATTGTTGAACCATTATATTGTGCACCTAAAACTAATATAACACTACTGAGTTGTATGAGTTCTTTATACATTCTGGATATTAACCCCCTATCAGATATATGATTTGCAAATATTTTATGCCATTCTGTAGGCTGCCTTTCCATTCTGTTCATTTTTAAATTTTGATAATCAAATTTATCTATTTTTACTTTTATTGCCTGTGATTTTGGTGACCTATTCAGGAAATTATTGTCAGATCCAATGTCTAAAACTTTTCTCCTTCCCCTGTTTTCTTCTGATAGTTTTATAATTTTAGCCCTTAAGTTTAGGTCTTTCATCATTTTGGGTTGACTTTTGTATATGGTATAAGGTCAGGGTCCAACTTCATTCTTTTGCATGTGAAAATCCAACTTTCTCAGCATCATTTGTTTAAGACTGTCCTTGGGGGAATTGTACAATGAGAGTAAAGCCCCATTGATGGTGTTAGTGCCCTTGTCAAAAATCATTTGACCGTACATTGAGGGTTTATTTATGGGATCTCCATTCCCCATTTCTTTTCATCTGTTTTTAGGCCCATGCCACTCTGCTTTACCATAGTTTAATAATAAGTTTTGAAATCAGGAAGAGACCTCCAACTGTGTTCCTCTTTTTCAGGATTCTTTTATCTCTTCTCAATCCCTTGAGATTCTGTATGAATTTTAGTAGGGATTTCTATTTCTGAAAAAAAAATTCATTGGGATTTTAATAAGGATTACATTAAATGTGTTGATTTCTTTGGCTAGTGTTGTCATCTTAACAATATTGAGTTTTTTGATCCTTGAAAATGGCATGTCTTTCCATTTATTTGTGTCTTTTGCACTTGTTTCTGAAGGGCAGCTGTAAGCACAGTACCATCTTTGGTCATGGACAAAGGAAAACTTTAATATTTTTCTTAGAGTGGCTTACAGTCCAATATGAATAAGACAAATTATATNTAGTTTCATTCTTCTGCATGTTGCTGTCCAATTCTCCCAACACCATCTGTTAAAAAGGCTGTCTTTTTTCCATTGGATATTCTTTCCTGCTTTGTCAAAGATCAGTTGGCTGTATACTTTTGGGGAGAAATGACACCATTTGAGGGCATCAAGGTGATGCCATGAGGGTCAGAGGCAGAAAGCCTGTCTGACCAGCATTAGGACCCCCAGGAGACTGATAAGAAGGGCACAAGCTGAGGAAAGAAGCAGTAGAGCCAGGAGTCCAATGGATTGATGATCTGAATGACCAAAAAGTGGAAGGCCAAAATAAAAAGCAAGCAAGCCTGAGAGACCAAGAGGAAGCTTAAGCAGAAATGGATAACCTGGCAAAAGTTGGGAAGAAGGCCGAGGCAGCACCTCTGTGTATATGTATGTATATGTGTAGCACCCTTTGTACATCTGATAAGCAGGGAAAGGACACACAGCAAAATATAGCCAACAGGAGACCTTAAACAGTATCTGAACTGGCAAACAAACAAGCAAAAATAAACAGTTTCTTAGGAAACTTCCTAATGATCTCAGATGTACCAGTTCTATCAAGAATATGCTCAGATTAATGTCTTGAAGTTCTGTATCACTGTCAGTAAAAAGAACATAAAATGAGAAACTTTTGGTTCTCAGCGTGTGCAGTGCAGAGGATAGCCAGCTCAGTATGTGACATTGGAGTTCATAGTTTTGTTTGTTTGTTTGCTTGTTTTGGTTTTGGTTTGGTTTGGCGTGGTTTTTCTTTTTGCCAATGCATGGTTGGAAAAGAGGCATTTGTGCAGTTGTTTGTTCCGGACCAAAAGGAAAGATGAATTCTGTCATTATAAAGGGCCTGTGTCTAAAGGTTGTCAAGTATATTATCTCATTTAGTCCTCCTTACAGCTCTGTGAAGCAGGGATCATGGCTTCTATCTAAAGATGAACAGGTAGGTGCAGAGAGATTGTCCCAAAAACATTAAAAACTGAGCAGTGACACCTATATACCACAACCTAAAGACCCACATTTAAGTCCACTTTCTCCAGGTTCAGAGATGAGGAAGGAATAACTCATTTGGTGTCAGATCTCCTGGGCAGAAGATCCATGGTGTTCTAATCCCTGACATCCTAAACTGCCCTTTTACTCCAAGGAGGTTGTACACACAGCATAGTTAGAGCTTGGATGACACAGGACCCAGAAATTGAGGCTCGTGGAGCATCTTGGAAGGGAGTTAGTTCTAGGAATTTCGCTTCTCTGTCCCTTGCCTGGAAAGATCAGAAATGCAAACTGAAGAACATGAGCATAGGGCAGCCTAGGAGAAAACTGCACTGGGCCTTAGCAGGCCACTCTAGAACACTCTTTTAGGTCAACCTGACTCTTTGAATTCGTCCTTGAGTGTCCCTAACCTCCATGACAGGAGTGAGCTAAGACAGAATGAGAACAAGCCGTGGGGATGAGTGCGGACTGCTGCCTACGTGCTGCAGCAGGCACAAGTCAGCCAGCCCCGAAGTGGCTCCTTGCCTGATTAGATCTAAGGAGAATGTGCACACTGGTAATGGTGGTGAAACCAGCATGGCCATAATTATTGAGATAAGAGTGCTCAAAGGGAAACAGGTACCTATTGAGTACAAAGCCCAGTTTTCATCCTGTGGAGGGTCCAGGAAAGCCACTCACCAGTTTTCATTGTTGATCTGGTTCTGTCATAGGCATTGGAGCTGGTCCTGCCTCCCCAGAGAAACAAGGGCAGTAGGTAGTTTTCTGTTTCGTTCACTTGTTCATTTTCCCCCAATCTAACAAGAATGCCATAATTCTATAAAATAGGTAATCAGTAGATAGTGAGTTAAGAGGGGTTTTCCCTCTGTCCTTGTATTGTAACCTACTTGGAAATTGAAATGAAAGGAGAATTGGAGCCTTTTTGGTTCTGCCTGGTTACTAATGCACCGTGGCATATCTCACCTATCCTCAAATAGGTGCCACTGTCACAGGCCTTCAATGGGACACTTGGGAAGAGGGTTGCAACACTTAGAGGAGCCTCTTCCCATTTTTAAAGAAAGAAATTGGGGTGGGGCGCCTGAGTGGCTCAGTTAGTTTAGCATCCAACTCTTAGTTTCGTCTCAGGTCATGATCTCACAGTTGGCTGGGATTAAGCCCCACATCATGTTCTGCACTCAGCTCAAAGCCTGCTTTAGATTCTCTTTCTCCCTCTCTCTGCCCCTCCACCACTCATGTGAGCAAGTGATCGCTCACACTGTCTCTCTCTTCTCTCTCTCTCTCAAAAATAAAGAAATATAAAAAACAGCCTTACAGAAAGAAATTAATATATAGTTACTACTTGGTTGTTTTTAGCATGGAGTTTGATCATTAAGAGTGCTGCCAGAAGAGAGCTGTAAGCTCTGGGTGCAAAATAAATTAATCCTTTCATACTTGGATGGGCTCACAGCTGCCTGGACAGTTAAAACTCCTTGTGCTACAAGTGCAGTGATTGACACCAGTCTCCAGAAAATGAGATAAGGAAAGGAAGGAGCTGCAGTCTTGGAGCTGTAGTGCCTAGAGAGGCCTCAGCCATGAGACCCAACCCCTCTGCTTCACAGCTAAAGAAACTGAGGCCACACGGAAGTGTGAGTCACCGAGGTCAGACAGCTAGGTAGCTACTTGGAGGACCTTTTTCTTAAGGTGAGATTCAGATTCACTGGCAAGGACACGTGCTGAAAAGTTCACTGTGTTGTTTTTTGGGCTTCTGAAAGATTAATTTGGGGAACTATGAAACCAGGAACTGGGCACCCACATAAAGAAATAAAGCATGTTAGAAACTGTTTTCTGAAAGAGCCCATTAAGACTGTAATATCTAAAAGATATCTTGGAAGCACAGTAAAAATGTCTTTATTAAAGAAGGATGCAATAAACTTTTCTTCAGAAATAAAGAGATGGTTTAGAAAGAATAGCCTGCGGAAACTGGCCTTTTGTTTGAGAATGAACTGGAATGTAGGGGGAAAAATGCCCTTTGGCCTGCACATAATAAACAAGATGTGGTAATTAGGTCAAGAACATTTAGATCTATTGCATTTGTACCTTGTGTAATGGGCTTTCATGTTACAAGGTGCAGTGGTAGAGGATTTCGGTTCCTTTAGGAATCTTAGTTTAATAGATGCATTATTAGGAAAATTAAAATGTATTATTGCATGTGCTGTAAAAGAAGCTAGAGGCACAATGTTACATCTTTAATGTTGTTGGCACATAACATATAGGTATAATGTGTTAAATTGAGATTGAGAAATCATCAGTCTGATCTCCCGAATTGACCTCTGAGACTGAGTTTTCTCACCTGTTAAGAAGTGAATCATGCAGGGGTGCCTGAGATGGTTGAGCATCCAACTTCAGCTCAGGTCATGGTCTCATGTTGGTGACCTTGAGTCCCGCGTCAGGCTCTGCACTGATAGCTCAGAGCCAGGATCCTGCTTCAGATTCTGCGCCTCTCTCTCTCTCCCTCGCCTGCTCATGCTCTGTCTCTCTCTCTCTCAAAAATAAATAAACGTTAAAAAAAAAAAAAGAAGTGAATGATGCATACTTGAAACAGGGATTGAGGTGAGTCATGTCAAGACTATAATAAAAAGCCCACAGGGTGAGAGTCTCATTTCTTCCTACTACCCAGGTTTATTTTCTGAGAGTGTATCACAATGTTATTCTAAAACAGGACCTTATTGGCCAGAAAGGGTTAATGCACACCTGCACCAGTGAAACCCAACTTTATGGCAAGTGATTTTTAGCATAATCTGAAACCTAGTATGTGAATAGTATTCTGTAACAATATTCTAAGTTAAAACTTTAAAAAATAAGAATTGTAATTACATTTGTGTATTTTAAAAGCTTGCCTTAAAAAAGCTTATGTTCTCTTTAGTTCTGATTCTGTATAGTGTCGCCATAAAGGCCATTACATCTGGAAATTTAGAGCAATAAATTCAAGAAGAACTCTAAGAACACTGTTTATGTTTTAGATGCGTTATCATCAAGGGCTTTGCAACAGCCAGCAGAAATATTAAACAGGAAGGCAGCAGCCAACTATCACCACAATATTTTTACACTTAGACCAATAAAATGCAGCCATTTTACAAGAATGATTTTATTAAAAATTGTTAATAGTTGCAATGTTTCATTCTTTGGGAGTAGTAATTAGCTAAGCTACCTGTGAATTAAAGTATTATGAAAGTAACAGATCTGACAATTCTCTGTGCAAAACAGCTTTGCATTTTTATTGAGGAGGCAAGAGTCACATTTTTCCTTGTATAGAGGAAAATTTAATTGTGGATTTTTAAAATTTGTTCAAAACTTTCTTTGCCGTATTAGCAAGGAATAAGGGTCTAGCAGGACTGATGCTTTTGTATTTTTTTTCCACATAAATTCAGTAACATTGTGTTGCTAGTTACAAGATTAAGCCATACCTTATGGAACAGCCCTCCATAGTGATGTAAAAATAACCTCTAGATCCTCCTGTGTTACTGAATGCAGCTCCATGGGCAGTTTCAAATAAGTAAGAAACTCAGAAAGCATAGCATTGAAGAAAAATTGAAGAGCATTCTTCAGATCAAACTAGCTGCTGAAATGTGCAGGTATGTTAGAGATGTGACTTCCTGTGATATCCACATAGAATAACCACACTGCTTATATTGTCCCTTTGAAAGAATAGTAGGAAAATCCTGAGAAGAGAGGATGTGATGAGGCATTGCCCAAATTATAGAGCTCCAGGCATGTTCTCATCAAACTAGAGGAAGGAGCTTAAAACAATGAATCTGATCACTATTTCAGTAAATATATCTTGAGCACTCACTGCAGGCAGAATATGTGGCATTCATACGCAGTATGGATAGGGTGGTAATGAGTAAGATAAGGGGTCCTTTCCCATCTGGGAGACGCCACAAGTAAAGCCCCCTGCACATCAACATCAAGGATGTGGGGAAGGGAGCTGCGTCAGTGGGAAGAGCGTAGAGCTGCCCGAGTTTGAAGGGAGATCAGTGTGCTCTGGGAAGAGGTGGCATCCAAGCTGGTTCCTGAGGAATAGGTATGATGTGAGTAGGTCCAGATGGAGAGGACATCCCAAGTAGAGGGAATGGCTTGTCCTTTCCACCCTGGCTTTCCATGGAAGGTTTCCATGATTCTGCAGGACTCAGCCCAGACACCCTCTCCTCTGGAGAGCCCTGTCTGTCCCGTGAAAGAATGGCTACTCATCTCTCCTTTTTTTCCTCCACTGTCCCCACTAACACCCCTGTCACTGAGCTGCCATTTTTGGCTTACAGAATTATCTCCCCTACCATTCTGTGCAGAGCTAGAGGCACTGCAGTTTGTTTTGGTGTCCAGAGTCTCAGCCACATGGATGTTTCCAGACTCGTCAACCTACTGGGGACTGTTTTTAAAATTTTAAAGGAAAAAAAATGCTTGAATTCTTGTCCCTACATGCCAGAGGCAACACAGTGTTTCTCCCAGCACTTGTGTGGATTACCTGGCTTCAGGGATGTCCTTGCTTCTACTGGACTCTCCGTCCTTGTCTGGATCTCTTGTATCTTCCATTTCTCACATGATATAGCAAATAAGATGTTCTGTAATTTCAAGGATTTGGCAAACAAGCTATATCTTAATGAATAGACCAGTTTATTTTTTTAAGTTTATTTATTTTGAGAGAGAGCTTGAGCAGGGGAAGCACAGAGACAGAGGGAGGGAGAGAATCCCAAGCAGGCTCCACACTGTCAGAGCAGAATTGGATGCTTAACTGACTGAGCCACCCAAGCGCCCCATGAATAAACCAGTTTAAAATCATATATTGGACAGGCTGGTTCTCCAAAGTCCCTGGTCATTATTCCCTGTGGAACATTGATTCCCTCGGGAGAGGGATCAAACTCCTGTCCCTCTGGCAGCTGCTCAGCTCCTCCCACCAGGTTTTGTCCCCTTTTATGCAGAGCCCTTTCCAACTCACCTCCCATCCAGCCAGACCAGAGAAGGGACAGGAAGTCTGACTGCCCTTGCCCAAGGTAGCCATCAGGGTGGTCTGCTTGGGAGACAGGCTCTCTCTGACCTAGCTCGTGAATTAACCTCCCTACTCCAGCCTCATGGCATTTAGCTGTGTGTGTTCAGCATGCAGTACCTGGAATATGGTAGGCATGCGATTAATTCTTCTTCATTGAAGTTCTAGGTTTGGGAAGGTGGGGGAGTCCTCAGCATATGTGTGCTTCCTGGTTGATCTGACTTGTCCTGAATGCAGGGAATATTTGGAAAGGAATGGGAAATAAACCTGGAAATGTAGGTTGGGATCAAATCATCAAAGATAATTGGAAATCAGAGAGAGAATTTGGATTTTATTTGGCAACTAATAGAGACTTCTAACTGAGGGAATGTCACAAAGAGCTTCTGAAAGAATGAGCCACATCACAGAGAAAGAAGGGACCATGGAGCCGGGGAGACACTGGAGGAGGGGACTGTCGTCATCCATGTACATGTGATCTGAAGGCCATGAAAGGGAAGTCTGAGAGCAAAAGGTTTGGATATGAATGATGTGTAGAAAATATAGAAGAAAGAGCTAAAAGTTGACCAGAATTTTAAAGGCGGGGGGGGAGGCGGTAATGGTTACAATGCAATAGGAAAGGGACAGGTACAGTGTGGAGGTTCCTCAAAAAACTTCGTGACAAACCTTGAGCTTATGGGGAGTCCATTTGGTTATTCTGTGGGACCTGTTTCTGGAAACTGAGAAGAGAAGCAGGAAGGCTGGGGTGGGGCGGGGGAGGGGAGGCTTGTTGCAGGGAGACAGAAGCCTGGCAGAGGTGATCACAGTGGTAATTTACCAGTTCAGCTGACAGGTCCCCAGTCACAGGAGGTAGTGGGCACCCACTACATAGTGGCTACCCACGTGCTTGCCATGACTCACTCATTTCCTCAAGGTGAAATCAGGGTCTCACCTGGCAGGTGACCATCCCTGGGGGAAGGGCAGTGAATCGTCAGACTAGAGGCTGCAGGCTGAGTGTTGGTACTGTGGGCATGGGCCTGCCAGGCCAGCTAGCACAGAGGGCGTCCAGGGAGGAGCTCCTGATTGCCAGGAGAAATCAGGACCGAGCAGGATGCCTGGGGCTGGGCCTGCAGCCTGGAAGGGTAGCTATCTGGAGAAGTTGGGGGCTGGAAGGCGACTGTGAGCCCTGGGAGCAGGTCTGCTGAGGCAGAGTCAGAACATGATCGCCAGGGAAGGCTCGCCTTCAGGATGTTCTTTGTGCTCTTCGGTGTTTCAAAAGGAGTTTTGCAGGCTCCACTTGCCTCATTTAAGCAACTTGGGAACCACTTGGTGATGGAAGTAATTGAAGCAAGAGAACCTCAAGAGGTAGGGCAGTCATGAAGTGTCAGGCTAGACTGGACAGTCTNGGATACAGAAATGCTGAGGCATAGAAGCACATGTACCCCAATGTTCATAGCAGCACTCTCCACAATAGCTAAAACATGGAAAGAGCCTAAGTGTCCATCAACAGATGAATGGATCAAGAAGATGTGGTTTATCTATACCATGGAATACTACATAGCAATGAGAAACAATGAAATCTGGCCATGTGTAGCAAGATGGATGGACCTTGAGGGTGTTATGCTGAGCGAAATAAGTCAGGCAGAGAAGGACAAATATCATATGTTTGCACGTATAGGCGGATTAGGAGGAACTTGACGGAGGAACAAGGGGGAGAAGAAGGGCGGAAATGGTGGGGGAAAGGGAGAGAGGCAAACCATGAGAGACTCTTGAATGCTGACAAAAACTGAGGACTGATGGATGTGGGGGGGGAGGGGGGATGGGCATGGAGGAGGGCACTTTGGGGATGAGCAGAGTGTTATGTGGAAACTAATTTGACAATAAACTATTAAAAAAAAAAAATACCCTGTGCTCATCCCCACAAGTGCCTTCCTCCATGAGTCTGGGCTACATTCTAAGGAGAGAGACTGTTTTTCTTTTTAATACCTATTTGTGTACCCAGAAGTGGGCTGGGTCCCAGGAACACCAAGTTGAGTAACCCCTCAAAATACATATGGGTCTGAGGAAGTGATTTTAGCACACTTTTGCTGAGGATCCCCCTGAGAAATTCTGATTCATTCAGCCTAGCTAAGGATCCCACCAACTCCACTTGTAACAAAACCCACAGAATTGGTTGAGGAACACCAATATCCCTGAGGAAACAGAGATAGAGAAAGGCAACCAGATAAGAGAATGGAAGCAAGTACACATTTGATCTGGCTGACACCCACCTCCTCAACAGACACTCTTTCAGGGTCAGAGGTGGTGGCTATAATCCCCTGAGGAGTCTTCATAAACTGCTATTCCAAAACAGGAAAAAAAAATTAATAACAAAAGAAAAATCTCAGAGTGAGGAAGAGTCTAAGTGAGGAGTAAAGGTAAGCGGTGGGTGTGGCTGGCTGTTCCTGGAGTGCATTAGGATCAGAGACCCACCCTGCCCTGAGCACCACAGCATCCCACTGACTTCCTGTAGGACTCTAGGGACAGTCCCCGCTGGGCCCCAGTTCATCCACCTCCTGACAGGACCAGCACAGCTGGCACCCTACATCTTTCACATGGACACCAGCAGGTCATGAAGGCAGGTTTTATAAAGTCAAGATATTAGACTGTGTTTCTATTCATAAGAATGAATAAACATACTTCATTTATAACTTGAGACTGTGGTCATCAGGAAGCCCAGTTCTCTAGCCCGGGGAACAAGGCCACATTGGATTGGCCTTAACCTTAGCAGAGGGGAGTATTTTGAAGATATAAAAAGAGAAATTTCTTTTCTCCCCCACAAAACCAAAAATTTCAGACAGACAGGAAAAACAGTTATAGAACCTTATAGAACCAATGACAAGGAAACATGCTGAAATGAGCCAGGTGTCACAGAAATGAAGCCCACTGCCGTCCACCATTCTCTAAGGAGCATGACTTCTGAGCAGAGAAGACTGGCCAAAATGGAAAAAGTGGTGCAGGGTGGGAAGTGCCAGGACATGCTTTCTCAGCTGGTAACCAATGAGAAAGGACAAGAAATCCCAAAGGGGCAGGCCAAGTCAGAGCCTTCTTTTGGGCTCTGAGGAACTTTCTAATGTATTCTGGGAAAGCAGATGTGTTGAGGTGTTGGTAGCATTCCTATCTCCCCTTCAGGAAGGTAAGCCAGAGACACACAAGAAACCCCCAAGACATATAGAAAATATTAAACAGAATGTTGGCCAATATTTAAAAGCCTTTCCTTTAAAATAAATAACCCCTTCAGAAGGAAAGGAGAGAGGAAAGGATATGAGAGAGAGAAATGAGGTGTAAGCACTGGGCTGCTGAAGCATGATGCTGAGTCTTCAGAACCGAGCTCATCTGCCAGGATGGTTTGTGTGTCTTTTCCTCCTCTACCCTCTGTGCCTCCTTGTATACTATGCCTTCTCCAGTGCTCCAGTCAGGAGGATGGTGGTGCAAGAAGCGCTGAGTCACCTGATAAAGATCAAAGTGGCCCTTCAGGTTCTGCCACAGGCTCCAGTAAGGCAGGTGCTCACTGGGCTGTGTAGTGCCCTGACCATCATTGAGGTATTTCCCTCCTTTGACACAAAGAAGGTAATTTTTCTCGTGAAAGACCTTCCCTGTTCCCTGACCCTGAGACACTTTCTGTGTGCCATCAATTGGCACATAGTATTTCCCTCCATTTATTGTTGGTAACTTGGTGACAGTGACCTAGGTTATCCCAGAGGAACTTACTATATCAGGTCCCACCCTTCTCCTCCTGGAACTCCAGGGTGCCTGTGAATGGATGAGGACCTATAGTCTAAAAGGAAGCCCCTGGGCTTTGGAACTCCTGACAGGCTGTCTGTGCTATTCTGGCCTCCAGCCCTTTCCCAGGACCCCTAAAATGAGTCCAATCTGCTCACCAGTCCCTAGGTAGCCAACAGGTTCCCCAAGTGAATCCCTGAGGCCACCTGCAGGCAGAGGGTCTGACCAGTACCCAGAGAAAAAATGTATCCAAGGATCTTTCTTGACAAAGCTCTAAATCATTCCATCCTGGATTCACTGCCATGTGTAACAACCTCCGTCACCCAACCCCATAGGCCACTCTAAACTTCAAGGTTTCTGACCAGCCAGCTCTCTACAACCACAGGGCGCTGGCCCAAGCTGCATCCCCCATCTGGAATGCTTTCCCAGTGTCTCCCATAGCCGGCTCCTCCTTGTCAGTCAGGACTCTGCTTAAACGTCACCTGGTCACCTGGTTCCTGACCCCTTTATTAAATGTAATTTTTATCAGGGTCCTGTTTTCCTCCCTGCTGGTTTGTTTACTGCCAACACCCCCACAATGGAACGCGTACTGCCTGTCTGTCTCAATGGCTGTTGTGTTAGTGCTGGAACAGTGCTGTGGGCATTCAAAGGTAGATTAGGTATAATGGCAGGGAGAAGGTTGGTATGAGTTCAGGGACTAGGGAGCCAGTTGGGACTTAGCGAGGGGAGAAGAATAAGCATGTGTGGAGGAGCTTATGTGACAAGCACTCAAAACATCACATCCTTTCCCCAGGTATGGTTGAAATAAATGAAAGAGCAAGAATATCACAGGCTATAGGGAACTAACAGAATGACAAAAGGGGTTGCCCATTGCTGCAGTCAAAGGTTTCAGTAGAGGGATGTCAAGCAGGCCCTTTGGAGAACCAGCCCCTAGGCTTGAAATATCCCCCAAGGCATCTTGCTAGATCCTCTAGGCCCTAAGGGGGCCCTAACATAACATTATGCACTGACAGTATCTGCGGTTTACAGAGTGTCTGCTCAACACCATGCACTGCTCTAAGTACTTACAGTATCTCTGATCTTTATTATTGGAGGATATAATTTAACAGATTTATAAATCATAAAACTGAGGCTGAGGTAGTAAATGACAGTACTGGGATTCAGCTAAGGTCCAACTCCAGCCTTCATGCTAAATGAGCCTGATTGCTGTATGTCTGGGATCCACGCCCAGCACAAGTTGGGAATCCCATACCAGCCTGTCCCCAGCCATACCAAACTGCAACTCTTGGAAGATTCTGTAACGCCTTTGTGCCTTTCAGCTCCTGATCCTACACCTACACTGTCTTTACCTTTGCCCTTTGCTGTCCTCCCTCCTACTCATTCTTCATGACCCAGCTCTGGGAGCATTTGCTCTGAAAATGTTTCTGAAGGCCTTGGTCCCCACTGGGCTGCAGTCCCCTCCTCTGGCCCACTGTGAGAGTAGCTCACCCTAGCATCTTTTCCAGAGGGAAAACATTAGGAAAGTCCTCCCATTTACTGGTGCAGGTGACTCCGTGATGTGCTTACACAGAGTACTTTTCAGGCTCACCATAATGCTCATTCTCCTCCCCTTTCTTGCAACTCTTCAGGACTCAACTCTCTCTCTACTCCCTATACTCACATGGCCTCCCTCTCTGTCCATCTGCTCTGTCACTCACTCTTTGCTGTGGCACGCATCAGATGATAATCCCATGGCCTCATTAGTCTCCACCACTGGACCTTGAGCTTCTCGAAGACCAGGCAATTATGGCTACTGAATGCAAGAATGCCTGAATATTGCCAAGATTACGTGAGAAAATAGGTCATGAGATCCTTTTTAAATAATAAAGTGCTGCGTGGCTATTGTGATAAATATTACTGCTGTCACTACTATTACCATGATGGTGATAAATATAGGTATCCCTTTCTTTCTGAACTCTCACTGTCCAAACTCCAGAACCAAGCCAATTTGGATAAAATCTTTAGATACCACGTGTTCTCCAGACTCACTCTACTGGTATCCAGATCCAGTAGTGATCTCCTTCACTATCCAGATCCTGAACCTGAAAAGGCATGCACCCTGAGGAAGAGTTGCATTTCTGTTAGTCATGGTCATGGTGGTGGCATAAATAAGACTGGTCAACTCTTGAATTCTGTGAGTTGAAGTCTTTTCATAGAAAAGGGCATTCTGGGGAGGTCAGATACTGAGCAAAGGCCATTTGGAAGTTTCCCAAATTCACAGAGTTCCCATGTCAGGCATCTCTTAGTATTCCTTGTGGTCCTAGAAAGCCAACAGTTCCTAGAAGATTCTGCCCCAGAGCCTGGTTCTGCCAGGGGAAGTCCACTGGGAGTCTCATGGCCTGGTAGTGTCAGAGGGGCACAGATAGGAAAGAATCCTTTTACAAGCAAATTACCCACTGGTCTATGTTTTAGCTACTTATAAAGTCCATTATCATGACCATTCCTGATGGAGCCTGAGGAGCCAATGGTTGCTTTTTTCTTTAAAAACTGCATTAATCGTATGAACCAAACAAAATACTTCTTCAGCCGAGGTTCCCTCTATAAAACCTTTCACCTCCAGCTGAGGGAAAACAATGAATTCCCTTTTGCTCCAAAATCCACAGCTGCATCAAACTTTTTCAAAAGGTACTGTTTTGACATCAAGAGCCATGTACTTATTTCAGTGTGGTGTCTCCTGATAATGCTTCCTTTTTCTCTGACTCAGGTTTCCACTCCTATATCTGCTCTAATGTATGTCCCATACAGGCAGTCTAGCCAACAGTTTTAGTGTTTCTGGACCTCTAGTAAGTGAAAGTATATTGCCCTTCTACTATGTCTTCACCAAGTTCTCCAGAGTGGGACTTCATCCTCATCAAGAACATCTGCTTGATGGGAATGCATGACTTGGCATATTGTTGTACCCCTCAACAGGAGTATGTATGTCATACCCATACACTAAATGGAGAAGGAGAAGGGAGGGAGTCTAGATAAATGGGATAATTACCAGGTCTGGAGTCATACAAACCTGGTTTTGAATCCAGGCTCTACCACAAACTGACGCTGGGCATTTACCAGAGCCTTACTTTTCTCATGGAGTATACAGGACTGTTAGAAGGTTTAACAGTACAAGGTATGTAAAATGCTTAGCACATGGCTCAAACAAGGGGCCCAGTTAATAGATGTTGTTATTGCTAGCTCAAAGCATTCCCCAATTTCCCCACCCCTAAACTAGTAATAGGTCTCAGAGCTTCTACTGACTTCTGAAGTGAATGACAGCCAGAAGCACTTCATGTCCAAATCCTGAATGGATAGAGCTGGGCGGTGGGGGGTGGCTCCCTGGCCCACTGAATGGGGGACCTCTCTTTAGAGGCCCCTGAGTAGAAGCTTCCTAACCCAGCAACAGTCTCCATTAGGCCAGGCCCTTTGATTAGGATTTGCATCAGAGGAAGATTTGTTCCCCCATTCTCACCACTATTTATCAAGCAAGTGCCTCAGTGACATGCAGTAAGATCCTGCAAGTATTCACTTTAAAGCCACAAGACAGCTGAAGCACTCAGTCTGACTGGTTATATGAAAAGCTCCCCAAATGTCCAGGGATGTTTTCATAGGGAATGTTTGAAACCATAGTTCCCTCTGGGCCCCGTGCAACACATCACTACCAAAACCACGCCTGCACCCTCAGTCACCTGCCTCCTGACTAGTGCTCTCTGCATGGAGCCATCCAGGAAGTATGGGCTAACCCATCCAGGAAGTGTGGGCCCAGCCTCCGTGGGCAGACATGACCAGGGCCAGCAGAGGCCTTGGCCATCTGATTGTGTGCTAAGTCACCAGCTCCCCTCACTGCCCAGCTTACCAGGAGCAAAAGTCACAGGGCAGTCCTGAGGCTAAGCCAAACCAGGGCCCAGCTGGAGCGGAACTTGAGAGCCACCGCTCCTGCTGCCATAGCCACTATGAAATGATGAGCAGTCACCAGGCAAGAAGATGCAACACACGATCCATAAGGCACTGATGCAAGCCACATAGCGCTTGTGCAGATATCAGCAATCCTAGAAGCGTGGCAACCTGTAGCTTAGACAAGGAACCTTAAAATTCTTCCAGTCCATTTACAGATAAGGAAAGCTGGAGTTATTATGGAACTCATGTGGAGGGCAAGAGCTGGGCCTTGCCTCTCTGCTCTGCTCCCTCCCCATCATTCCAGTTCCCCGTACAGAATCCTGGGAAGGTCAGGTTTGGGCAGGCCTTTCCAATTCAGAAATAAAACTTGGAAGGAATTAACAGTGATGTGGTTAGGGCTGCCTTTTGTGGCAGTAGGAGGTCCATTCTGAAGTTGATGGTATTGTGACCCAGACTCTGAGCTCTGCCAAACTGGGGGCTCTTCCCTCCACTGAGCATCAACTTCTAGGAACCTTCACAGGACTGTGTCTACTTACATGAGCCTTTGATCCTATGAAGTCTCTGTCCTACACAGTTGAGGTATAGCAGTAAAACAAAGTGAACATAATTTGGAACTGAGTTCCAGTCTTCATTTTGCCAGCCTTTCAACCCTGACTAGCCCCTTGTCAGTCCTGGCCCAATCTTTAGAACACCTCCCTTCCCCCAAACTCAGGAATCCCAGGACCTTCGGAGTTGGTGTCAATCTGCAAAGATAGGCCTACTTTCTATGCCAATAAGCTTTTGTAGACTTGATGTGGCCAGAATTCTAGAACCATCCAATACTCTAGTCCTTTTTGTCCCTCTTCCCTGTGTTTATTTGCAGAGCATATCATGCATAACAAAGAAAATGAGGCTACCTGTTTGGTGGTTTTATCAACTTATGAGCAAGAGATACAACATAATGATGCAAATAATCCTGGGACCGATTTCTTGTGGCATGAGGAATTCACCCCTTGATTTCCTCTGACATTTTGGAGTATGTCTTCTCTGTCATCGCTTAGCACCCTTAATTATTAAGAGTGATGCCACAGTGGGCACTACTCTGGAACTACTACATAGGAAAAAGTTCTAACTGTAGAGCCTGTCCTAAAGATAGTCCTAGGAAAGCACAGAAGAGCAAAATCAACAGAAGCAGTATAGGAAGTGTTACCGTTTGGCATTGCTGCCATAGGGGTGCGTTATATAAAAGAGCACAATCTTTATATTTATATAATCAATAATTCCCCACATCTAGATAGAGCTATTATTTCCAAAGCATTTTCACATACACTCAAGTGTTATCTTAGGCAACCTGGCCGAGTGTGAACCAAACTCTTGTTTTATCTGTGGACATTAAAGCCATGCTCCTCTGTGGGCAGCCAGCAGCTCAGACTCTAGGCTTTGTCGGTGAAGGCCGCTCCAAGCACAAACAGAGCACCTGCCAAGGGTTACTGTGCAGAATGTCACACTTGGAGTCCCCACCAAAGCTTTCATCAAAGTCAACCTGATTATTTTCCACTGCATTTTCCTGAAAGGATGTTATGATTTTCTAGATGTTTGGTGGCTGGCGATAAATCAGGCTTTTATGATGTCATGTGAAAGGCCACCTCTCGGACTTCCTCCTGCCACAAGCTGTAGATTAAAAGCGGGATGGGTTGGTAGGGCATAGTGTATACAGTTTGGCTTAACCCTTTCCTTGCTTGTCCTAAGGCACAGCTGAAGCTGTCCATTAGCTAGGGTCATGAAAGAAGGTGAGCTGCCTTCCCCTCTCCTTCCTTTCACATGAACACAGCTGGGGCCTGTGGAAACCGAGCTCCTTTCTCTGAGTTAACCAGACTTCCTCAGCTAAGAGGCTTTGGCATCAAATCAAGATCCAAAACAAGACAGCGTGTTCCATGGAGTGATATAAGAGAACATAGGTAATTTCACAAAAGTAATCTTTTCAAAGAGTCTGTTTCATAATCATGAAAATGAGAGGTTTCCTTGAAAAGGAGATAAAATCTAATCACAATGAGGTTGTGAAAAAAGTTACACTCATACTTTGCTGGTAGCATTTGTAAATTCATACAGTGTGTTTGAAAGCAATGAAAAGGTTCTCATTCAAGCCCAAATCCTAGGAGTTCTCTGTGACTCCTCTTTCCTCCAAATCCAGTCCTGCAACAAGTCTCTCTGCTCCCCTCCCCTCCCTCTCACCATCTCTCCCCCCATGTGTGGCCACTGTCTGGGCTACTCTCCTCCCCGCCACAGCCCCACTCCAGGCTCCCATCCAGCGCAGCGCCCACATTGATGCCTGAAAACATCCCACGGAGCATGTACCACCAGTGCCAGAAGCCTCCAGGGGCTCAGAACACAAGCCAAACTCCAAATTTTGGATAGTAGGCTGATAAAGGACTATACATTTTAAAGCAAAGCTAGGTCCTTTCTCTGTAAATGAGTGAACCTTTACAGACATAGAATTGGGTTTAAAAAAAAAAAAACTTTTTTAACTTAAGCAACTTTCAGTGCTGTGTCCCATTCTCTTGATAACTAGTGGCGGGGTCCCTGGGTGTCTCAGTTAAGCATCTGACTTCAGCTCAGGTCATGATCTCATGGTTCATGAGTTTGAGCCCCTTATCGGGCTCTGTGCTGACAACTCAGAGCCTGGAGCCTGCTTTGGATTTTGTGTCTCCCTTTCTCTTTCTCTGCCCCTCCCCTGCTCACACTGTCTCTTTCTCTCAAAAACAAATAAAAACATTTAAAATTTAAAAAAAAATAACTAGTGAAGAAGAAGAAGGCAGCTCTCAACAAGGAGAATTTGTAGTTAGAGTTTCACTCTGGCCGGAATTCTGCTCACACAGGAGGAAGTGAAGGGTGGGGCGCCATCTCTGCAGCCCTCAGGAGGTTGAGTGTGTCTTTGTTTGGCCAGAAAAGGTGTGGCCCTTCTACCACACACCCCAGCAGGTGCCAGCTCATGGGCCAGGTTCCTGCCCACTGGCCCCATGACATCCCTTAGGCCCTATGTCCCACAGGGCCAGCTGAGCATAGTCCTGGCTTAACTGCAGTAGCTCGGACAGAATCCCTTCAAGAGTGGCCAGATGGTTCTAGGTTGGGTGGCACAAACACATCAAAGTATGGCAGCTTTTTTAGGAGGGAAAAGGGCTGGAGCATTCTAGGCAAAAATATGTCATCCACACTTTTAAACATTTAGCTGAAAGTCAGTCCCATTCATACTTTGAAAGATTCAATCGGCATCTGAAAATCAGCCTTGTGAGCTATAGCAAGGTGAGTTAACCAGCTGTATAACTGTGGCCGACTAGCTGCAGATAGTCTATGCCACAACCTGTGACTAGAGAGTAAAGTCTCATGAAGACATGGCTTTGCTGGGAAAGGCCTGGACCCTGTGATAGGGATCACCCAGCAGGCCAGGCATGATCTGACCTTTTCTGGCCTCTCCAACTTCATCTTGGCCTCTGATCACCCTTGTTCATTTTGTCCAGACACAGTGGCCTTCTCTCTGGATCTCAGACCAGCGGTGTTGCTCCCTAAGGTCCTTATACCTGTGGTGTCCCTGAAAGACCCTCCTACCCCAGGACTTCATGTCACTGGCTTTTTGTTGTGATTCAAATCTTGGATCATATGTCACTTCTTTAGGAAAGCATTCCCTACCCAGTCTTCCCACTATTCAAGCTTGCTCCCTCTTCCATCTTTGTCAAGCCCTCTCAGTAGTTGACATGGTCTTATTCACATCTCCTATCCTCCTGACTATCTCTCCCTGCTGGAACATAAGCTCATGACCATGGCCTTGTCTTGTCTACGGCTACCTCCCCTTGTCTTGTCTATGCTACCTCCCCAGTATCTAAAACTATAAACATTTTGCAGCAAATGATCAAGAGCATTATGAAATGTTTACAATAATTGGGGAAAAGCAGAATACAAAATCCTGTATACTCTGGTTACAATGATTCAAAAAAGTGATGATTTAAAAACAGAAGTAAAGGTTACATGCAAGGTTAAAGTAACATACAAGCATGAAAGAAAAAACTATAAGACAACCCACTTAAAACGATTACATTTTCATCTATGATATTACTATGAGAAATTAAAAGGATAGCTTTCCCTATACCTTAGTAGTAAGAGCATCACTAGCTAGCCTTAACAGTGTAAAATGAATTGGAAATAGTGCTAGCTACTTTCCATGTGTAATCTTGAATTCTCACAATAGCCCTGCAAGATAGGTGATGTTTTTCCCATTTTACAGATTTAAAGCCTGAGGCTTAAAAACATTGAGAAACTTGCTCCCCAAGGTGACACAGCTAAGTGGTCGAGCCACGATTACTAAGCCAAATCTCTCCAGTGATGTCTCTGTGTTATTGTTGGTGTCTAAGAATCTTTAGTTATTGAGATAGAAGTTATACACAATGAAAGGCACAGATTTTAACTATATATTTGGGTCCACGTTGACAACCGCATACACTCAGGTATGCGACACTCTTATCAATAAAGAACATCACCCAAAAGTTTCTTCATGCACCCTCCCTGTTGATCCTCTTCCCCTGTAACCACTGATCTAATTTCTATCACCATCAATTAGATTGCCAGTTCTAGAACTTCATACACATTGAATCATACTGTATCTACTTTTCTCTGTCCATTTCTTTCACTCAGAATTGGAGTATATTCCATATTTCCATCTGTTGATATAGTCTTTATTATTTAGAGACCTTTGTGCCACTCAAATTAATGCAGCATAAAGTATATTGTTTATAGTACTTTTTAGGGAGGGTTTGTCCTACTGAGCATTGTGAATACTGGACTAAAAATCAGAAATCCTGTCTTCTAGTCCAAAACCCTACCACTAGATGGCTTTGTGACATTAATCAAGTTATTTGTTTAAATATCTCTATAGATGCATAGAGGTATAAGATTCTCTTATAGGGGCGCCTGGGTGGCTTAGTCGGTTAAGCGTCTGACTTTCACTTAGGTCATGATCTCGCAGTTCGTGGGTTCGAGCCCCGCGTCGGGCTCTGTGCTGGCTGCCAGCTCAGAGCCTGGAGCCTGTTTCAGTCTGTGACTCCCTCTCTCTCTGACCCTCCCCTGCTCACGCTGTCTCTCTCTCTCCTAGAAATAAATAAAAATATTTAAAAAACAAAAAAAGATTCTCTTATAAAAATATGAAAGAAAGAATGCCAGGTAACATGTAGTATAGATACCCAGCAGCCTGGTAAACTCTCTATTAACCATGGTAATAGGAAGCCAAATGAACGGATAGATAAGCTCATAAAAAAACTAAATATGTGTCTTAATGCTCTTCTTTTCTCCACGCCTCTCAAAAACCTTACTAACAAATGTCATCATAGTTATCTTAATGTTTCCTCAAATATAAAAGTCCCTAGGGAAACAACGGTAAAACATAGTCAGCTGCCTGGTTAGTCCTAGAATTTCTTAAGTTACTGAGGGAAATGAATGCTTGAAGGAATGTGGGGTATACATTTGAATGACCCTGTCATATAATTTTTATTTTGGCTGGGAGAGGGATGGATGGATGGATGGATGGATGGATGGACGGACAGATGGACTGAAAGAAGGAGGGAAGGAAGGAAGGATTACTGAGTGAGTTTCTTGAATGTGAGTGACCTATGGGACTATATAAAAATGAGAAAAATCTCAAAGGGAAAAATATCCCATCTATATTATAGAGGCATTCATATCACTTACAATATTCTTTAGTACTAATATTCAAAAGGAGGGCAGAACCTTTTCTAAAGGGTGGGGTCTATTTCCTAACAAACTGGAAGGGAACAAGCTTAAGGAAAATCACCTTCCCCAGGTGCTATTAGGGGTCTCCTGTGGCCCAAGTCAGCCTCCCCAAGGTGAGAAGGTACCTTCCCTGGTGACAAGGTGCCTCCCTACCACATGCACGCTGAAGATAAGCTGCACAACAGAGTTGGGCTTATTTAACCCTCATGGATATTTTTTACAGTGCTTTCATCCCTAGGAAATGGCGAACTGAAACAGATACAAGATCTCTTGAGTTGCATTTTGAATGTGATTGTCTGGAGATTTAATTAGCTGATGTATGTAAAGTGCTTTGAGGGTGAAAAGTACTAAGTGGCAAAAGAAAGACAGCCTGCTTCTCGTGCTCCAGAGTGCCACTTGCCAATTAGGTCACAATAATCTTTAATCGGTCCACTTAAAGGTGATTTATCTCCTTTCCTCAGGGTTTGTGTCACCTCCTACCAGCATGGGTAAATCTTTACACCCTTAGATCCAGTTATTAACAGTAACCAGTAATTTCCATCGAAGATGATGCTGGCTTTGAAGCCTGGAATGCTGAGGTCACTAACAATCTTATCTCCCTTTCATTAACTGGCTCTGCATCACAACTGTGAGTCAGCCCCCCATATCAGCTGCTTGGAGCGAAGATCAGTGAAGAAATCAGAACCAAGAGGGCTCCAGTTACAGTACTTAATCTGGCTTTCCCTAGCTTGATACTCCTGTAAGCACCAGGGATCAAGAAATAAAGCTAAAACAACAACAAAAATTAACTCTACGATTACAGTGTAGGTGTAGAACAGGTACAGAAAGACATAGTACCTCATAATTGTGTATGATGCACACCTACATTCCCCAAATCCTATTGCTTATTTTACTGAAAGCAACCTATTAACACCAACCTATAACCAGACAGCACCGTGAAAGCTACAAAGTGTAGCTTCTGAAAGATGCTTTCCCTTGCTCAGCTCACTCACAGCCTGACTGAATAGGACAGGCCCCAAAGGCCCTCAGAGCTGGGTGGTACAGATGGCTGGACAGCTCTTGGGACCCTGCTGCAAGAGCGCTCTGCTCCTCTGCCACTTCAAATGACAGAAGAAGCTGGCCCTTAGCATAGCATGTGTTGTATGGCCCTGTATGTCCCTTCCATGCAGGATAATAGACCACTGCCCTCGTCTCTACACGTCACAAGCAGGTCTGCCTGAAGGGGATTTCTCCACAGTAGTTTTAAAAACCTATTTAAGGGGCGCCTGGGTGGCTTAGTCAGTTAAGCGTCCAACTTTCGCTTAGGTCATGATCTCGCGGTTCGCGGGTTCAAGCCTCACGTCGGGCTCTGTGCTGACTGCCAGCTCAGAGCCTGGAGACTGTTTCAGAGTCTGTCACTCCCTCTCTCTCTGCCCCTCCCCTGCTCACGCTGTCTCTCTCCCTCTCCTAGAAATAAACAAAACATTAAAAAAAATTAAATACCTATTTAAAAGAATATTAGTGTGCTTAAGTCCTGTATTTCTACCACATGAAATACAGTGTGTCTTATAGATCCCTTTTTGCCAAACTACATTTCTTTCTTTTTTTTAATTTTTTTTTTTTTGAGAGAAAGAGAGAGAGACAGAGACAGAGCGTGAACAGGGGAGGAGCAGGGAAAGAGGGAGACACAGAATCAAAAGCAGGCTCCAGGCTCCAAGCTGTCATCACAGAGCCCAACGCAGGGCTTGAACTCACCAACCGCAAGATCATGGCCTGAGCCTAAGTCATACGCTCAACCAACTGAGCCACCCAGGCACCCCACTACATTTCTCTTTCTATGCTAACCATATTTTTAGAATACATGTTAAAAATATGCATCTATATGTAGGCTGCGCTGTAAGGGCCATTAATTGGGTTCTCCCTTAATAAAGTAAATACTTTGTTTTACTGCCTTAAGCTTTATTTACAAGAGGATACATAGGAATACTGTGTTCTCGTTCACTGTCCATAAAAGTTCTACCATGCTAGGTAGGATTTTTCAGTAGTGTCTGAGCCATACACACACACAGATATTTTTCTTTCCCTTTGTTTAGTAGCTCTTAATAGCTCCAGGTTCCAAATGACAAATGCTACCAATTGAAAATAAGTAGTCCCCAACCTAGAATAATGGGATCACTGAGGGGTCACAGGATCCTAGAGACCCCCTCAGGCACCATCCAAGGGGTCAGTACAGCACATCCTGAATCATAACTAACCAGCCTCACATGCAAGGCCACCAGTGGAGGTGACAGTAGTGATGATGTGAGGGCTCTGCAGGGCATTCAGTGTGGGGTATATATGCGTTACCCTCTGCCCAATGCCTCCCAGCAGCCTTCATCCGGGTAACTGAGGACAGGGACACAATGCAGGGCCTGCTCACTCTGTTTTGCTCCCTTTGCCACGTTATCTCCACTGTCAGTACGCTCGTTGCTCGTCAGAGCTAGTGCTGACTGACTCAATTTCCCTGAGGTTGAGCCCAAGCATTGTTTGGGATCTGACGGCATTCTGTCAGCTCCTGCTGATGGACAGTCCCACCGAGTCCAGCTTCCTGAGCAGACGAGACAGCCTGCTGTTTTCTTCTTGTCTCTTATCACCTCTTGTCATTAAAGGAGAGGCCTGGCTTCAACTTCAATTTGTGCTGATATATGGCAGTAAAAGGGAAGAGAGGGGGAAATGTTCATTCACATTATTAAGACCACTGCCTTTCTTACTGCTCTGAGATTCACTCCCTCTCTGAGAAGGTTTCAATAAAATGATGTATTTGTGAGCATGGAAGATTTTAACTGCCCGATAAGAGACATACTATACTGCAAACTTTCTGGGGAAACTCTCAGGCTTCATTTTCCACACCCCCACCCCCATCCCCCACCCCCATTTTTACCGACTCTCAGCTGCACATCTTGAATCTTCTGTACGTTCTGTACAACTTTTAAGCTTTTTCCATTTTACTGAGGTTTGTTGTTGTTTGGTTTTTTGGTGTTTTGTTTTTTGCATTTCTTTCTCTAAAGAGAAGCATTTTCCCAAGAGTAATCTTTTCCTATTCACTCTACATTAGCATAAAGTTAGATCAAGAACCAAATTTGTTTCATTCTTTTATTTCCTTGGAACCTGAGGTAGTCCTCAATTTTGTCTTTTTTTTTTTTTTTTTTAAAGCAGAAGGAAAGAAATGAATATCCAGTGCTACTCACCGCTCCATATTTTAAATTCTTGAAGATATTCAACCAGGTCTTTCACCAGTCTTAGTTTTCTTATTAACATCCCCTGTCTATACATCTTCTCCTTTTTTATAGCACTCAAGTCAACTTCTTTCAATATGCACATTAAAAATTTAACAACATCCTGCCAAAAGTGCTCACACTCTTAAAATGTTTCTCCAGNTAAAACATTAAAAAAAAAAAGTTTCTCCACCTTTGCAAACCTCACAAGCAGACCTGTTGAGGATACATAGTATCCAACACATGATTTGATTTGAAATAAATATTTAAATTCCCCAACACAACCACAGTGAAAAACGGAGACAAAGAAAATGACACTGTGAACTTTGAGAAGTTATGTTGCCAGTCTATTTAATAGCATTCCCCACAGTGATTTTCAGGAAAGGGGGTGGGTATTAAAGGCATTTAATGTGTTAAATAATGATAAAAATTTTAAAAAAGATTGGGGGCAGGGAGGAAAGAAAACTAACCCGTGTGATTTAAAGATGTGTTGTTATCTTGATTGAGATAAAAAGGCACCCAGGAGATTTGAAGAAAGAGAACTATAGTTAGAGTAGAAGATAATGGCACAGCATGGTCTCTCCTTTTCTGGATTTTATGTTAACTACTGTGGGCTCAGGAACTGGCTTAATGACTTTTCCAGGATTTGGTCTGGCCCTTTATCAGTTCACTATAACAAGAACATAAGCCAGGAAAGCCTGAAAAATTGCTGCAGCAAAACATGCCCTTCTACCCGGCTGCTGTTTGCAACTCCGGCCATTGGCATTGGGCCTGTAGGGTTTATGCCTAGACAGAGCCGTCAGAGGACAGCTCCTACAGATCCGACCAGTCAACGGTAGGCAGGGAGTCTGAGAAAAATTAAGGGGGCTCTGGGTATCTGGACATGCACGTTTTCTCTTTGTGCATGCTGTTTTGCTGCTGTAAAATGCTCGGCTAAACCTAATTGAATTTGACAATAATAAATCACATGTTGAAACTGTATAGCTCACCTAAGGAATAGCAATGGAAACAGTGAAGACACCAGAAGCCAAAGTTCAGGAAATGTCATATTCACATAGAAATGCTTTAAATTTTTCCCAGAGCTTTATTGTCTCTTCTTTTTTTTTTTTTTTTAAGAAAAGCTCCAGACCACCCAGTGTACAAAGTCCGTTTTGGAAAGTGTACATAAAATCTTCTCTTTAATCAACTCTTGCCCCTGTTGTCATAGTATGACTTTAAGCCTATAAATAAAGAAGGAACTGAACTATCAAAAAAGAAGAAAAGGACAAAACAGATGAATCATTCTTCTCTCTCCTCCTTAAGAGCTGATCACGCCCTAGAGGAGAAGATTTGTCAAATGTAAAGGGAAACTACAGTGTGACCTTATCTGCCTCCCTTCTCCTCCCCTCCATTGCTCCACATAGTCCTGTGAGAAGAATAGTTTGTTCCTGACGTCCTTGTAAGAGTCCAGCTTCCCCAATCCCATTCTCTTTGGGATGATGGAAGCCTTATTTAAAGAATTTCCATGTCCTTGCTGTCATTCCAGCGCCACCTGTACTCCTGGGCCACACTTTCCCCACTCCACCCTTTAAGTCCACTTTATGCCCCAAACCCTGCAGCCTAAACCATTTACTGTATATTTTCCCTAAAGGGACCCAACAGAAAGAAGATAAGAAAATCCTTCAGAAGAAGTGAACAAGCTGGGATGTCCCTACTCTTTCCCTGAGAGCTGACAGGGGCAGAAGCACACGGACTAGTCTAGATGTTAGCTCAGTAGCAGCTGGCATAGAGAGCTGCTGCTTTGTTTTGATGGAACCTCATCCTTTTCCTTCACTAGGTCTCTTGGTCTAATTAAATTTCAGGGAGACAGAGCCTTGGCAGAAGGTTAAAGTAAGCTGCTAGACTGGAATGTAGGAGTTGGGCTCAAAACTAAATTGGGAAGTTTAACTGGGTGCGTCTCTGGTTTCAATGAAATACTTTTACAGTGTATGGTAGCAAATGTCTGTTTCTAAGCTTTTGAAAACCATTTTTCTTTTTCCTTAATTGTAGTTCCCTAGTTGTTTTTATATTATGAGCTACTTGTAGAAAAATACAGGAAACATAATTACAATACAAAGCTTTCTTTCCCAAGCCTACCAAGATCATTTGAAGCCAAACTGGGTTTTAGGGTTTTGCTAACTATAAGTTCAGAGCCATGAATTGCATCCTATGCAATGCTGGTTGATTTACAGCAAGTGTTATGTGATTAAACAATAACCATGTTTCTTCAAGCTGTGTAACTGCTATAGAATTGAGGGAGGCTGCGTTGCTTCATGACGCCACATTTCACAGCTCTCTGGGGAAAAAGAATGGATATCTTTGTGTGACTTTTATAGTAAATAGAGAATTATTGTGGATATATATACAAGTTTATTTAGGAAAAGGAAACAAAAATGAATTAGTTTGTTTTTCCACTTATATTTCCAGCACTCCATGCAGTGTTAAATTGCTAGTTATTAATTTTTGTATCCTATTTTTCCTGAAGAATCTGTATATGGACTGTTAGGACCAGCAGAAATAACTTGCTTTACTATTATTTAACACTCTGGAGAGGAAATCAATACTCTAGTGTATTGTGAAATGCAAAAGCCTTTGGGAGTTTGATTTAGTAAAGCTTAAAAAGTAATGATGGATGATGGAGAATGAGCGTTGTTGAATGCATGCTGTTAGAGAACAATTTCAAGCATACAGGACAGGACATTGCCCCCTCTTATTCGAGGTGGGTCCATTCCAAGCCCCACCTCCAGTGGATGCTTGGAACTGTCAATAGTACTGAACCCTATGTATACTATGTTTCTTCCTATACATACACACTTTTGATAAAGTTTAATTTATAAATCAGGCACTCTAAGGGATAAACAACAATAACTAATAAGAAAATAGAACAATTATAACAATATACTGTAATAAAAGTTATGTGAATGTGGTGTTGCTCTCTAGAAATATCTTACCATACTGTACCTACCCTTCTTGTGATGATGTGAGATGATAACATGCCTAGTGATGAGAGGCAGTGAGGTGCATGAAGTAGGTATAGGGGTAGACTACTGCTGACCTTATGACTGTTTGCCTGCTCCAGATTCAGTTGAAGGCAGGTAACTGAAACCATGGAAAGTGACATTGAGGATACCGTAGGACTACTGTATGCTCATTCAGAAGTAGCATCCAGACACCCTTGGTATGGAAGTCTTAGTGAAGGTGGGCACCAGTTCTGCCAGCCTTCTGTGGCCTTTCGCATCATGAATCTCTAACAAAACCCCCACGCCTGCTACCTTTCAGGGAATCTGAAGAAAATCAGTGGGGCAGGCTTTCAAGCTGCAGTTTCATTATTTGTTACTTTCACTTGATGTAACCAGTTTTAGGCTGTTCTTTAATATTGTATATAACTAAAATAGTTTCTCAATGGGATATGTATCCTGTTTAAAGTTCAGCTGTCATACTGCCCTCACATTCTTCTATCTTAAGGACTCATCTTGTGTCCTGTTTGATGAATACATTTGTACATGGCAAAGCTGAATGTTTATCTCACCCCCCAAAATGGTCTTTTTAAAAGTACATTTCTTTCCTTTTTCTTCCTTTCTTTCTTTCTTTTTTCCTTCCTCCTTATCTTCCACCCTCCTTCCCTCCTTCCCTTTCTTTTTTCAGATACTCTTGAAATTTTCATCTCAATTTTCTCCTAAATCAGCCTTCAGAAATCTGAAATAAATGGGTGAGTGAGGGGTGAGGTACAGGATTTCTATATCCTTCTATAGTTTTCTCTTAGACAGTTTCCTACTAAGGAAGTCTCTTAAGTGGATGGAAACTCTCCTGAAACAGATCCATGCCTGAGCTGGTAAAGCTGAGCAGGACCGACTCTACCTGAGTCACTGGCGTCTTATATATATATATTTTGATATTTTGATAAGGCCCTGTCAGATGGGATGAGAAATGCAAGGATCAAGCAAATGACAGCTTCCTGTACAGGAGCTGGAGGTTCGTTTAAAAGTCAACTTGATCTTCCATCAGAGCAGGTAGGGAACACTGGGTAAAGGAAGGAGCGCGGCGGAGCTGAAGAAGCTGCAGAGTGCTGGCTCTTCGGAGCTGTAGTTTCAGACAGCTGGTTGCAACGTATTGGTGGGTCCTAAGGTGAAGTAAGTGGCTTGAGATCATTATTTTCTAAGGAATGGGATAGAACAGAATGGAATAGAAAATACTGTATGTAGTGCCCCCTGAACAGTAAGGGCGAAGATTGCTACGTGAAACTTCAGTTTCGTTTTATGTGCACGCGGGTGTGCTGGATGGCAGTGAGCCGCCCGTCTTTGCCGTGGGTCGGGAATGCTCGAGGCCACCGCCCGGGAAGAACAGCTCTGCGGGCCCGGGATTACCCAGCCCCCGCATCATAGACTCGGGTCCCCCAACGCCGCGCGCCTGCACGTTGCGGGCCTGGCGCCCCGGAGTCGCGGAGCCTCCGGGGAGAGTCGGGGCGCGCCGGCGGAGGGCGCACGGCCCTGGCCCTGCTGAGGGGAGGGAAGCGGCCACTGCGCGCCGCGTAGGGGCGGGGAGGAGGCGTCTGCTCGTTTACTCCCCTTGCCTGAGAAGTGCGGTAATTCGAAACAGTTCTCACAGTAGCGTCCCTGACAACTTAATGTTGTTCTGTGTGTGTGTGTGTGTGTGTGTGTGTGTGTGTGTGTGTTTAAAGTCATTAAGCGTCAATAGGACGCGGTGGAGGGGAGGGGTGGCCAGGAGGAGGTGGCCGGGTGAGCTGGGGACAGCACCGCTGTCACGGTCCGCACTGGTCTGTGCAGCGCATTCTTAAACGCGACCTTCGCAAGATTTACAGCTCCGGGAGCAGCGACTGAGCGTGTCTGACGTGGACCAAAAGGAGGGAAACGTGGAGCCTTATGCATCCTGAGCTCGCCTGCCGACCACAGCGGGAAGGTGGGGGGTC
>NW_027530974.1:476203-476444 GCF_008692635.1 Crocuta crocuta | reverse complement strand
CTCCTGACGCGCCACAGGGGGTGGGGGTGTCACCAGGGGAGTGTGGCAGAAACTCCTCCCTCACTGCCCACCCCCTGTGTCTTGGGTCCCAGGAGCTGGTGAGGGAGATGGTGGACGCCGACGTGGAGCTCATGAGAAACAACCCCAACGCGTGAGCGCGGCTGCGGAGCCCCGCGCCGCCCCTGTGGGCCTACGGTCCCTGCTTGGAATCGGCTGGTGCGGGGGCCGCAGGTGTGATCTT
>NW_027530974.1:462944-475831 GCF_008692635.1 Crocuta crocuta | reverse complement strand
TCCCGGGGTTAGGATGTGGGGCGGCTGAGGTTTGTAGCAGACGGGACGTGGCACTCCGGGGTTCGGCCCAATTTCCTTTTGTAGAGGCCTCTTCTAAAGGGTTTTGTGAAATCAACAAGATATTTTAATCACAAGTTCACTGTACGCGAATTATGTCATTAGACAACCGAAATTGTGGGGCTTTCAAATTGTTTTTCTCTTTTATTAAAAATGGCCTTTCTATGAACTAGCATTAACAGAGTCGATGTCGATGTTTTTCCCCCCGAAGTATAAGAGCGGCTATAAGGGCCCCCAAACAAAAACACCCAAATTCTTGCCTTGGAGTGAAATAGCTTCCTTTAAGCCTCCCTCCCTTTGGAGAGAGCCCCTACAGGTCGACCCCTGCTGGGCCTGAGCCTGGCCTCCCTGGAGTGTTCTAAGGCTCTGCCTGGGACATTTCTTTCCTTCTGGTGACAATAAGCCACTCTATCCAGCCGATCTGGAAACCCAGTTCCTGAAGAAAGGAGGCATTCACACCCCCTCAGGTCTCTCCGCTGACTATAATTAGAACCTACGGGGCTCCCACCATCTCAAAAGAAGTCTTGAGAAATAGAGGGGGGCCAGAAGAAGAAACGTGAAGGTAAGTAAATATTGTTGGAACATTCCATGCCAAAGCCCCTGAGTTGCCCAGAGGTCTCTGAACCCATGCCTTTCCTTGTGGTCTAGAATCTTTCACACAATAATTTTCAACCACTTCTCAGTACCAGATCACTTTTTAAATCTAATTTTGATTTAGTCATTCAACCAATATGTTTTAAGTGCCTAATATATGCCAGACATTGTGCGCTTGATCTACATCAATGTTAATTAAAAATTTTAATAAAGAGGTTAAACTTGGGCCTCAGATCACTGGATCCATTTTTATTGAGTGCATCATTAGGTGGCCTGGTTTTCACCACAGGTATGTTCTTCTGAGCCGTGTACAGTGGATTAAGGCAGGTTAAGGCAAGTGGACACACAAATATATGGAACCCACAAGCAGCAAGCAAAGATTTGTGTACAGGTGTATACTTCTGTATGAAATACAATATTTTGCCCTAGAATAAATTAGGTCAGGACTCTTCTTTTCCCCGTCACTCCCCCTCCAAAGAAAATAAAATAAAACTTTATAGCAAATGGAATTCCAGCCTTTGCACATGCTTGTGTGAACGCTGGTGAACTATTTCTGAATGTCTTCAACGGCAGGTTTATGATCTGGGGGAGGACCCAGGCTCTAACGGCTGGCGGCAGGAAAGAGGGCTCTTTGTGTGGCTGCCTAACTTGCTGCAAGAGCATGCTGTCCAGGGGCAGCCTGGGCTTCGATGGAGCAGAACTGGGGCAGCTTGAGCTTGGCCCACCCGGTTCTCAGAAGCTGCCCCAGGACAGGCCTTCTCCCAATCGGGATGCTGCTAATTGGAAACAGATGGTCCTGGAAGGCTGGGCTCCAGGACTGAGATGGCTGGTGGGCACACACACACTCACAAATACATAGTCACACACATTGTCACACATCCAAACACTCTCATGCACACAAATACAAATACACACCTACAACCTGCCATCTCACACACTGTCAACACACAAGAGTTTCACAATCCTTGAAAACACAACTCACAAACCTGCTATCACAAACACACAGCCACACACATACTCTCACAAACCTCACAAATCACACACACATTCCCCGTTAGCCTTGACCCTGATGGACAGGCACCCCCTCGCCTCCTCTGACCCCATGAACCTTCACCTCATCCCACACACCCAGGCACAGAGGCCATTCAAGGGTCCTTCTGGCTTTGCAGTGACCCCATGTAATTCCGGTTGTTAGCCCAAAATCATAATAAATTCCTTAGTAAGGATCAGGAGGGATTCAGGCAGAAGTTTAATGGAACTGTAGTGGAGTTACAATGGCATATTATTATTCTCAAGATGGCCCTGAACATCAGTTTTTGAAAGACACAGGAGTATGTTTGGTTGCAACCTTCTTTCTATTCCTGAACTCTCAATTGGGGGGAGGAGGTTAGCCCATTTGGCTTCCTGGTCTCCTTCTGTTTAAAAGGTGAAAAAGAGAGGCTTCTTTGTGGCTCAGTTAAGGGTCAGGCTCTTCCGCTCAGGTCATGATCTCAGCTGAGGTCATGATCTCACTGTTTGTGGGTTCAAGCGCCACGTTGGACTCTGCACTGGCAGTGCAGAGCCTGCTTGGGATTCTCTCCCTCTCCCTCTGTCTCTCTCTCTCTCTCTCTCTCTCTCTCTCTCTCTCTGTCCTTCCCACCTTGGTGTGCTTGCTTTCTCAAAATAAGAAAAATAAATAAACTTAAAAAGGGGTGAAAAAGAGAATAGATTTGCTTAGGTATTTCTGTTCTTTCTGTGCTGTGAATTTCACTTGGACGTGCCTTCAGAAAAATTCTCAAAGAGGGTCTTCCATCGTAAATCTCAACTCAGTTTCACTGAACTTATTTACATCCCCTTTTTCTGGTCAGCTAAGTTTGGCTATTCATTTTAAGTATGATAAAATCTCTTCCACCTTGATTTTCTTTTAGTAAGAATTAAGAAACGCAAACTTTCAGTACATTCGAACACAACACCAAAGCCTCCAAACACCACATTTACGGCCCTGATGAACACCAAGGTGCATGGATACCCTGGCCACCCAGCGCCTCACGTTCCACCCTCCCTGCCAGGCTCTGTCGTGGGCGGTGTCTGCTGCCCTTTGTCTTTAAGGAATTAGGAAGGAGGTTTGTCCCGCATAATAAAACTGACATACCCCTACAGCTGTTTGGGGGTGAAGGACTGCAGTGCAGGGAAGTGTTGAAATGCTAGGGTAGATAAAGTTCCCCGGCAAGATGGCTCCTCAGGAAACTCGATTTCAGGTCTACCATTCTGCAGCAGTAAACCACTGCAAAACTGCTTCAGAGTCCTCTTGGTCTTTAGCCGCCTTACCAACATCAAGATTCCAAAGAACCCCTGTTTTCCGGATGGTCGACTGCTGCCGTGAGACCTTCCCTGTGTTCTTAAAGCTGGAAGCTGGAGGCAACTCTAAATTTTCATTTCAAATTAACCTTAAACGCATTGTTTACAAATAACTTTCTAAGCCCCAGGAAAAAAGCTTCAAAGCATCCCAGACACTGTGTTTGTATTTGGGAATTCCAACAGGGAACTCTCAGTTGTAACCTGGGTCCCAGTAAATCCAAGTACACACGGCATCTATTTTTCACAACCTGTGCCGCAGGCTTGCGCGATCGATCTGTGTATGGTATGCTGGAAGGGGTTGCGGAGCGCTCCCACCCGGGTTTTACAAAAGGATCGTGCGCGCGCCAATGTACGCATCTTACAAACAGGTCAATATGTCCCAACACTGCCACCTTCACCTCTCCAAAAATAGTTGGTTTTAATAACTGGGGGTGCCGGGAAGTTTCACGAACGGCAACGACAACTGGGACATAAAGCTGCTCTGGGAACCAGCCCACCCTCCGCAGTCGGGGATTTCCCACCATCCGCGGCTTCTTTTTGGAGCTCAGTGTCTGGGTCAGATTTCTTCCGGGAGGCATAGGGGGCGCTACTGCCCTGCTCCAACTAGGCCCCAGGCCAGATCTCCCAACAACCTCCCATCCTCATTCCCAGTCCTGCGCACACCTCCGGAGCATCGAGCACAGTTTCAGTGGCTGTGCCATTAGGATTATTATTCGTTACTGGGTCCCTAGCCATTTCGCTTTCTCGGGTCCGTGTGGCCGCCACTGCCTCCCCTTAGGCCCGGCCTGCGGTGCTTCCCGCCGGCCGCCTTAGGCTCACCCTTGCCCCCGCCTGGCCCGCCTCGAGTGCACTATGTCCCCAGAGACCTTTCCAAGGCCTCTCTTACGAATACGACGACACGGCCCCACCCCACCCTCACCCGTTTCCTCGGCCTGAGTGTCTTTCTCTGCTGGGAGGCCGACGACCGAGACCTGACCCCGGCCCCGCCGCCTACTCCCCAGCTCCCGCCCTTCCTCCAGGGTCAGGGATCACACAAAGCGGACGCCCCGTTTCAGCTGCCCTTTTTGATTCGGGGCCGAGGTGCCCGCCTGTGTGCACACCCAGCATGTAAGGTGCCGAAGGGCCCCGAAGGCCAATGCTGACTCCTAGGATGGCCTGTGGACTCCGCTCACTAGCCCAGCAACTTCGGGCGAGGCTCTACCTCGGGACCTCCAAGCCTTGGCCGGAGCACAGTGGGCTGAGCTGTCTGCGGCGGACCCCAGGACCGATCGGCTCCGGGCGCGTGCGCATGCGCGGGCCGCGCTCCCTCCGCCCAGACCCCGGCCGCTAGCCCAGCTCGCACGTATCCAGGCCCGCACTCTCAAGCTCCCCAACCGTCGAGCCCCGGCGGAGGCTGAGGAGGTGATGGAGAACTGTCCTTATGAAGGAAACCTTCCACGCCTCAGCCTTCGCCTCGCTAAGGCGCCAGTGCGCACGCGGAGCCGGGCGCTCTACAAGCCTAAGACCAAAAGCGTGAGAACGCGCGGGTTGGTGAACTGGGGAGACAACTGAAATCGGGGCTCCACCGACTCCTGCCACTCTGAGACGAGGCGCTGGGCGCCGGCCAGCTTGTGAGGAAACCGCCCAGCCCGAGGCTTGGGCTGGAGTGGCGGCCCCGGGCAAGGGAATGTATATTTGGAAGGGGTCAGGACCTCCGCTGGAGTCTGGCTTTTTATGGCGAGGAAGCCGCCTGGGAAGGGCCTTCTGGCGAGGCTTTCCTGTTGTGCCACTTCTACCCCCCCCAACACACACATACACACCCGCCCCCGCAGCGCCCCGGAGGGAGGGAGGCCCGATCCGGGGGCACCCTGGGACCCCGGGCTCCACGGACCCTGTCTTGGCATCTGAAATGGTGGGTAGGCCTTCCTGGGAGCCAGCCTGCAAATGCAGATCAATGACACGTTATTTCTCGGTCAGCACGCGCACGGTAAACAACTGCCCTGCATCTCCTGGATAGTCCGTGGAATCAGAGTGGCAGTGGGCATGCAGGAAGCCCCCGAAAGGACCCGGGACAGGTGACCTAGGACATCAGCCGATCAAGTTCTTTCTGGGAACTTCTAGGACCTAGGCAGCCCTTGGCTGTGGGAGCAAGGACAGGGCCTCCACCCACACACCCCTTCCCGGGCTCCCCCAGGATACTTCCGGCGGAGGTTCGGCTGCACCCTTCCACCCCGAGTTAGCCGACCACATTAGTCCTTTCGCCAGGACCTGAGCTGCGAAGGCCGTCGTCCACTTTCCGCGTGAGCCCTCCGTGGGTGATAGCAGACATCCTCTTCGGAACCTCAAAGAAGCCCTCTGTTACCGTGTGTGCCAGGGCTGCAGAAAGACCCCGAGGTCGGAGCGCGAACCCTGGAGCTGTGGAACTAGTCGGCAACTTGGGGGTCCACGGCGACCCCCAACGCGGGCCTGGGGCGCGGGACTCCGAGGACAGGGCCAGCCCTGCACACCTTCCGGGTCGCGGATTTTGCTCAGCTGGGAGGACAGAGATTTTATTTTTCCTCCAGTGGCCGATTTTTAAGAATCATATCGCCACCTAGACACGTGTTCCCTACCCCTGTTCTGTTTGCACATCTGCACCATTAACAAGACCCCAGTACCAAAGACTTGCTTTTATACTGAAGGAAATGCGGAGGCCTTAAGAGTTAATGGCGCTAAATGTGTTGGTTTTCCTGCCTTTTCCCTAGGGTAGGTAATGAGGGAGGGAGGGTGCCTGTCTTCTCTTTCTCTCTCCCTCTCCTCTCTCCCTCCATCTCTCTGTGTGTCTCTCTCTCTTATCTCGCAGTCTAAATCAACCCCAGAGCCCTAAATCAGACCGCTTCATTCCCCAAGCTCGAGTTTGAGAACCTCCAAGCCCTTCACTGAGGCCTTCACCTTGTCCCTAGGCCCAGCTTGGGATCCCACCACCCAGGTCAATGGAGAGGCCCCACCACCTGGCCCTGGCTACCAGCCCACTACTCACTCTATGGGCTCACAAATTGCACTTCCATGCCCACCCAAGTAGCACCAAGCTGTGTTGACTTAGGGGGCAAATGAATAGCCCACCCAGTTTCCTTCTTGGGAATTAAGGACAGCTAAAGGAAGAAGATAAGTTTAGTACAAATGACCAGCAGTGCTGACCAGTGGGCTTGGAAGAACCCATGGGCAGACCAGTGAAAAAAGAAGATGCTCTTTAGGAGAACAGAAGGAGGTGCCATCTGGAAGAGCAAGAGGCCTGTGGAAGTACCCCTGAGGCTTTCTCCATACTCCAGGTGGGTAGACTCTGAGCTGGAAACAATGTCAGGCCCTTTCCTAGGACCCCTCAGACCAACCTCATCTCTCTGGCTATCTCCAGATGGGCACTCCACCCCTCTCTCCTGTCTTGAAGACAGACTCAGACCTATATGCAAGGAAATTCCAGATCCTACTGCATCTCCTATAATATGCTCAATATGTTGCAAATTTAAAATCAGTGAGGGAAAAAATCAAGTAAACAACAAAAAAAATAATATAAAACAGAGGGTTTCATTGGAGCCAGGGTAAGATGGGAAAGGAACAGAACAAAGGTCTTAAGTCAGGCCTCATGCTCTCTGCACCATATTTTGGTTTCCAATACGGTGGACATGGTACATTTTGCTCAATTTTCCACTCCTAATCATGTTGAGAGCGTCGTGGAGAAGTGGCTTTCATTCCCCTGAATGGATTTTGGAGCCGGAATTCTTTTAATTAAGTATTGCTCCTTTTCCAACCAGACTCAGACCTGAAACCTGACAGTACTGCTTGAATGTGGCCCCAGCTTTGTCTGAGGCTTGAGTGCAAGCTCCAGGTCAGGACCCCATGTGGCCCATCACCCAGAGGGCTCAGAGCCTGGGCATATGTGTTACTGGGGAGGTGGCTCAAGCTGGAAAGTTTCTCCCATCTGGGAGAAACTGCGGAGCCTTTTTTAAAAAGGCCTGGGAGGAAGAGGGTTGGAATAAAGAAAGTGAGGAAGAGAGGGACAGAGGGATAGAGACACAATGACACACAGAACTTAACGGTTATGTTGGATTCACACTCAAAAAGGGAGCGACAGAGTAAAGGAGATAATGGGTCACAAAGGTCCAGCTATGAAGAGCCCAAATAGTAAAGGAAGACTTTCTATTTAAGTGCAAGTGAAAATGCCATTAATAAAATCTCTTTTCAGGGAAACTTTTAGCTTCCTTAAAAAATGAAATAGGAACTTTCAGAAAAGTGGGGTTTCTGAAGCTGACCTTTATGGCCCCATAGCAAATTTCAGGAGGGTTTTTTTCCCCATACCATTGTGGCTACTATCTGAATAACCTAGGTCTTGTTTGGGAGCTCTCCTGAGTTTAAAGCTGCTTCACTCTCTGCTCCCACCATACCCCACAATTGGTGGGGTGAGGACTATGATATAGTCTCTTTGTCCCTTTTCTCCCTGCCTCCCTCCAAAGCTCCTTGCTTAGCTTAAGAATTACTGCCCGCACAGAATTTAACCTGCCTGGCCAGCTTTATTACATGGCCACTATCAATCTTGCCCTTAACATGACATTTGTTTATGACCTGATGGGAAGGGCTAATGGCTTCATGAACCCACTCTGAAATGAGTTGAGAGGAGTATAAAGAGAAGGCTCTGGGACAGCAATCAGGATCCAGTAGTAGGAACTGGGTTCAGAAGCAAAGAGGGCCTCTCTCCAGAAGCTTTAGGATGTGAGGTGAGTGTAGAAAGAACTGCTCCAACCAGTCTTGTTTCCAGTGCCGCTAACAGCTGGGGAGAACGCAGGTATGGGTGTCCAGGACCTGAGTACACTATGGATGCCTCCTGTCCCTCCTGGGCAACCTGGCCAGGCAGCCTAGACTAGCAGAGGGTTCAAGGCCTCTATGGAATTTTGTGCCCGTGAAGAACAAAACTAAAGGCCCTCCATCTTAAAACCGAGACCCCTTCCCCAGAGAACAGGGTGGGAGAGAAAAGGTCCCAAGTCTCTTCTTTACCTATCAAAGTTAAGGGGAGCCCAATAGGCCTATAAGACACTCTTGTTTCCTGACCCTTGTTTCTGACCCCCGCAGGAAACAGCCAAGAGCTTACAGACCACCAGCACAATTGAGCCTTATTCCTCTGCAAACATCGATTATTAATGACACAAACTGTGTGGAATGATAAATTGTAAAATGCATGCTTGTTTGCATGCAGTCTGGTGAAAAAAGGCCTGCTAACTACATAACCCTGGAAAACAGCACGCCTTCCTACCACACGTGCAATATGCCAAAATGCAAGTTTTTTATATGGCATGTAACATGCTGGCATTTACTTGCTCACTGTATAAATTGGTAAGAAAATAAATGCACCCACTGCTACATAAAGAACAAAATACTTACTATCCCAAAGCTTTCTACAGAGGCTAATTTCATAATTAGCCAAGTCTCGGCCACTAGATCCTGCCCTGTGTCCAAGGCTAATTCCAAAATGTACTGTCTGTTAGCTAAAATAGCAAGAAGTTTTTCTTATATTTTACAGAAAAAATATCTTTATTGCTGAAAAAGTGCAATACCACTAAGGAACAAGTAGCTCCCCCAGATTAAATAAGGTCAGCGATAGCTGTTTTTCTTAAATTGAACAAGAAGCCAAAAGCACATGTATTGAGAGTAGAAAACATTACCTATGTGTTTTAAAACATCAGAATAATGAGCAGAACTTCTGACCTTCCACTCAAACATAGCTTCTGAGCTGTGACTTAAGGCAACTCCTGTAGAAATAACTATGTTTGTATAACACAAACACCTTCCTAGACATATATATCTCCCATGCCTAATTTTCAAAGGTCGCAATCAAAGAGGGCAATACCCATTGGTAAGAAGTTTGTCCCAGGGCAAACGTGTAAACACTCCCAGGAGCTTAGGAGAAGAACTCGCCTGCCACCTAAGTCCCAGCACCGCACTAATGCCGGGATCCTTCTCCAAATGCAGGAAGTCAGACCCCAAGGAAGGAAGAGCAAGGGGTGCCCGCTGCCCACTCCCCATTNCCGCCGGGGCGCGAGGGCAGAGGCGGCCACACGGGTCAGGCCGCCCTCCCCGCTCGCCGGCCTCACTGTCCCTCATCCCATCCCTCGCAGCAGCGCGGTCGAGCCCTCAAGAGCCAGGCTGGGGTAGGCCCAGGGCTGGCTGAGGACGCGACATGCTCTGGCCTCAAAGCCCAGAAGCAGAGGGGTGCGAGCACGTGGACCCAGGACACTACGAACCCGCTGCCCGCTTGCATATCTCCCGAGTCCCTCAGGCCCAGCGACTCCCCGCTCCGGCCACCGCCAAGTGATTTGTGGCCTCTGTAAACCGACCGCACACGCCGCGCGAGTACGCAGCCCAGGCGGGGAGGCCGCCTGGGGCCCCAGCGCCGGCCGGGGCANCCCGCCGCAAGGGCGGGAAAGCGCTCCTCCTGGCTCCGCGACCCTCGTCCCGCCACAAACAGCCCGGCTCTTGGCCATTTTCTGCTCAGCGTGGTCTTCCTGGCACCTACGACCCAACTTGTGATTCATCCATCACACCTAACAGAGGTCTCCTCGGGCCCTCTGCTCCCCAGACAACTTCTTTTGGNGCGGGTAATTACAGCTAATTAGCTGCAGAGCGTTCCCGTCCGGGAGCCGCGTCCCAGAGGCCGGCGTCGGGCCAGGAGTTGCTCGGCAGGACCAGGGCCGCGAAGAAACGCCCCAGCAGGAAAGTCTGGGGTGGCCCACAGCCCTACCCTCGCCATGTCCCCAGTCCAAAAGGTTGAAACCAGTGAAGTCGAGAAAGGTACGGTCTCTGGCTGCCCGAACTGCCGGACCTTGGGATCGGCCACCAGTCCGAACAGACAGGGCCATTCCGTTGGTCACCTGCTGCTGCCTTCCATCCGGGCCTAGACAACCCAGCTCCAGCCACTGCACCCTTTGTAGGCAAATCCTGGCTCCAAGCTCGGCTCCCCAAAGTGGACCAACGCACAAACTCTATGAGATCTGTCAATGGATTCTTTCCCTTCACCACCCACCCCAAGGGGTAACCGGAGGCAGTTCCAGGGCCTAGGGCGGAGAGAGCCTAGCGGGAGTTAAACGCAGCAGTAAGGCGAGTCCCAGCCGGCCTGACCCAGAGAGACACCCGCGCCCTGGGCCACTGCAATCTTCCCTAGCTATTAGGTTACGACTCTGAAGGAGGAGACCCAGCAAATCAGAGGCCACGTAAAGCAGTTTTTGACTGAAATTAGAGTGTATTTATTTGCAGCAATCCTTTAACAATGATCAAATTTTGACAACAAGCAATAGCAATTACTGCTAAGTGTTGCCTCTAGATAGGAGCGGCAGATAGCAGGAAACTGTATTATCTCGAAAACAAACTGAAAGGCCCTGAATGTCTGTAATCAAATCGCCATCTCTCCAAAGTCTGATTGACAGGGCAGATCACCCTAAGATAATGAATTTATTACATTTCCTGGGTTATTTACAAAAGGGGGAGGGCCAATCTGGATTGTCCCCTAGGTTTAACTGTAAATTAACAAGAAAAAATAGATTGAAAAGAAACCACCCTAGACTAAAATGTTCTGCTCTTCTCTCCTTCCTTCTTATTGCTTTAAATCTTTTTCAAAAAAATAATTGTTCTACAAACATATCTTCTAAAAGTTTCCCAAAGATTAAATATCCCTTTCCAACCCACAGTATATATATATTTTTAAATCAACCCTTCTTTGTATCGCATGAAGGATTGTAAATGTGGATGAATTATATACATACATTTATAAACGGGTTTATTTTTCTTCTTACAAAGGAGTGAAATTAATAGGAGAAATAACTATCAGCATTTGGCTCACAGAGATGTATAACACACATCATGATTTTTAATATGATGCACAAGCCAAATATTCCTCTATATATGTCTTGAGGCACATTCACATAACTCTACACACAGGTAACCCTGTGGTAATAACACTGCTGATTCAGGGCTTAAAATTTCCAGATCATGTTATGCCTTTACTAAAAAATATATATATATTTGCGTATATGCCAACTCAGATCTGTTTAGGAAAATATCTTTTGACTAGCCACAAAGCAAGCTGACTATATAGTACATTTTGCAGAAGATGCTGCAGGAAGAAAAAATATCTAAACAAAAAAAGACTTTTATGTGAAATTTGACAAGGAATAGTCAGAGGGCTTCTCCATTTAGCAGATATTTAGGAGGAGAATAGGTAATTTCTAGTGTTTTAATCTGAAATCTTTTTTCTTATAATAATTAAGGCTGTATTAAAGTATCCAGACATATAGATCTCATTCAAACTGAATGGTAATTTATTAATAAACAAACAATGAATATGTTCAACAAAAAGAAAAAAAGATGATAGAATAAGATTAATACAGTTTCCCTTTTTATAATGAAAAAAAAAGCACAATTTAAAGTTTCAGGCAATTTAACGTCAGGTTTTGGAAACACTTTCTGGCGTTTGGTCCACGACATCCAACTACAAATTAAAAATAAATTACTATATTGCAATTTACATTTTAAAACAAGTCCATGAATAAAAAGAAAGCGATTTTCATATATGGGGACTTTCCCCCTCCTTTCAACATAGGATAAAATAATATCTTACAAGTGAGAGGTGAAGGAAAGAGAAGGGTAGGCGAATGGGAGAGAAAGGAGGAAAGCGTGATCTCTGAAAAGCAAGAAGAAACTTACGTGTTATCTGGAGTAACACTGTCCTTTAATAAACCATGATTTTGCTGTCTCTGTACAAAATAGTTTACCGTTTTGTTTATTTAGATAAGGCAAAGTGAAGGTGGCTCTGAATCTTTTAAGAAAATAGTTTTCTTTGTGCTGGTTGAGTTGAAGTTTTGGAGGGATTCTGTTCGCTCATTTGGTGAATGTTTTTCAAGTTTATTTTAAATTGGATTTTTTTTCCTTTTTTTTTTTTTCTTTTTTCCTTTTCCTTTTTTTTTTTTTTTTTTTGGTTTCGATTTTGTATTGATGGTTCTTTTGGCTGGATCTGCTTTGGAGTTCGATTCATTTCGATTTTGAGGGGAGGGTGGACGGGGTGTCAAAACTTACTACAGTCGTAGACGAAAGCCCCAGACGTGCGGTACANGGCCTTGGTGGGCCGCAGGGTGGTGGCCAGTCTCCTGGCCGCCGCCGCCGTGACTCAGGGACGAGGAGCTGCTGCTGGTGACTGGGGGCAGAGAGTAGTCGGGCAGGGGGTCGTCCACCGCTGAGCCGCCCGCGCTCCCCGGCGCGCCCTGCAAGTGGCCGCCGCGCTCNCCCGCTCCTCCTTCTCCTTGGGCACGTCCTTCTTCTTGAAGCGCCGGCGGCGCCGCAGGAAGCTGCCGTTCTCGAACATGTTGTACGAGTCCGGGTCCAGCGTCCAGTAGCTGCCCTTGCCCGGTTTCTTGTCGTCGCGGGGCACCTTGACGAAGCACTCGTTCAGCGAGAGGTTGTGGCGGATGCTGTTCTGCCAGCCTTGTTTATTGTCCCGGTAGAAGGGGAAGCGGTCCATGATGAACTGGTAGATGCCATTGAGGGTTATCTTCTTGTCGGGGGCGTTCTGGATGGCCATGGTGATGAGCGCGATGTAGCTGTAGGGAGGCTTCACCATGTCCTTGGGCTGCGGCTGCGGCGTGTAGGGCCCGTAGGCGCGGGCCATGCCGCCCGGGTACTGTTCGGCGTGCGCTGNCAACTTCCAGGGGAGGAAGGCAAAACAGAGCCAAAACTAGAAAACAAGAAAGCGCCCTTCTCGCTACACTGTCTGCGCCTTCCAGGAGACTCTGCCCTGAGCCGCCCGCCAAGGCGGCCAAATAACTAGGGGCGGGGGGCAGCGCGCCGGCCGCCTTCTTGGGCCCCGCGTCACCTTTTTTTCAGTCTCTCTCCCGCGCCGGCCGCTT
>NW_027530974.1:450496-462827 GCF_008692635.1 Crocuta crocuta | reverse complement strand
AGGACTTTTTTACGCAGTTACATTTTTTCCGGGCAGCGGAGCCCCGCCCCACCACAGCCGCAGCAGCCAATGGTAGGCGAGAACCGCCTCTGAATGAGCCGGAGGCCGAACCCTACCCGCCCGCGCCCAGCTGCGGGAGGACCGCCGGGCTGACCACACGCGCGCCGGCCGTTCGGAGCCCGCGCCCCTTCCCCTGCCCGCGCCAGGCCCGCACTCACGGCGAGCTCGGCCCCCGAGGCCCAGATGCCCACGCCGCGGCCGCCCGTACTATCTCCCACCCCTAGCTCTCTGCACAGGCGTCCGTGGGTCCCGCAGACTTCCTGGGTCCTCCCGGACCTCAGGCAGACCCTTCCTCTGTCCATCGCTCACAGATGTCACCGAGTCCCCGAGCCCCAACTGGCTCTCTCCAATTCCGTGGCGGATCTGGCTGGCTCCGACGCCAGGATTTCCTGGGCCTCTCTTCCCCTCCTCCTTTCCCCTCACCTTTTCTCTCTTTCCACCTCTTCCCTCCCGTCGCCACTCTCACTCGGTTCATAGTTGTGTTCATTTGACCCTCACCTGGAGTTTCTCTTGTCTGGAGCTGGGTTACAAAAGACACGGTTTTAGAGGCTCAGTCCGAGCCATGCTGTTCCCGGTGGGGAAGGACTGTCGCCGCACCTCGTCTTCCCCGTGACCCCTACCCAGTAGAAATAAGGGAGGGTATATGGGGCCTTGCCGGAACGCTGTCCAGGTAGGCCCCGCCCGCCCCGCTTCAAGACACCCTGCTCCTCGTTCCCTAAGGGCCCTTGGTGGCCCGAGGGTGCTCGAGGCTCGGGCTGCTGAGTCCAGGAGGCTTTCCGCCCTCCCCTGTGGCGGGGAGGTGGGGGGGTGCATACCTGATCCCTAAGGTTTGCCACTGGCCGCCGGTCTTGTCTGGTCCGGCATGTTTCTGCTCACAGGAAGGGTCACGCTTCGGGCTCAGTGACATTAGCAGGTGTGATGACAAGAAGCAAATAAACACGTCCAAGAACTTAACGCGTCTCGGTTTAACCTCCATCTCCACACGCGCGGGGCTGCGGGCTTTCAGAGATAACGGTGTTCTGGGGGAAATGTTCAGAATCGCACCTGCAGAATGGCTCAGGGATTCGGAGTGAGGTGGGGGGTGTAAGCACAGAAAGCCACCCTTGTGCACGCCTGAGATTTGCAATTTCTGAGCGACTGGAAATGGGATGGGAAGACGAGAGAGGAAGGGAAACGAATGAGCAAGAAAAAGATTGGCCTCCCTGTGCCTGCAGCACATTTCTGTATTTTGGCAACTCTAGAAAAGACCCCCCTGAAGACTGAACACTGGATCATTTACTAGAAGCTGGAGAAACTGGCAAGTTTAGGGAATTGTGAAGAAGAGTAGTGTGTCTCATTTAACACCTCCACTCCCCCAATTTCTGACAATCTTTAGCAGCAAGGACGTGTTGGGAACCCCTTTTGGCTTCCCAGTGGGAATCCTGGCATTCTCCATGTAGCTTCAGTTGTTAGATGTCAAGGCGCTATCTTGTGTAGCAGGCTCAGCTCCGTGTCACTTGAACATTAAAAAAAAAAAAACCAGTGTGTTTCAAAATGGACATTTCTATGGAGAGAAGAGGACCTGCTTCTTCTAGAACTAGCCTGGGGAAGTTCTGATTCCTGTGGCAGTTGCCTCTTGGCCTGCTGTTCTCTTGGGACACTTGAAACTCCTCTTCCAGAGTGTTCGAAAGGCTGGGGGTCTTGGATTGGAAGAAACTCCTGATTTATCAGCAGGAGGCTCAGTACTTGATGGTTCCTAAACACTAGCAGGGGGAGGAAGGGGAGGGAAGATCCCCAACTTGAAAAATGAATTTGTGTCCCATTCCAAGCCCTGTCCCGACATAAGCAGCCCCTTTGCCTGAGGCTTTAAGGGGGTGTTCTGGCTTCAGCCTGGAGAACAATTAAAGTGGTCTCCCTAAACACCCCAGCATTCGGTGAATTTGGACTTTAAACTGCACCTCCACTGCTCGCAGTGTTTGGAGAAAAACGCAGCAATAGCGACTCGTTTGTTTTCCTAATGTGGGAAAATCCAGCGGCCCCGGGTGTTGCAATGGACAGTTGTGCTTCACTGTCTCCCCCTGCTCACTGTCCCCGCTCTCTCCCTCATCAGCCCGGAGAAATGTAAACAGCTTGTTATGTAAATTGCTAATCGAACAGCAGGGGTGTTCTGGGCTCCCCGCTTTGGATATAAAAGTTGCCGTTGTGAAATTACTATCTGGCATGCGAAAAAAAATGGAGAGGTGCAGTTTTATAAAGATCAACTTTCCACTGGTTTAGCCCTGGATATTCGCCAGGAAAAGATATTTGCATTTGTGTTTTATAAGCTTACTCGGAAGCAAACCTCCAGTAAACGGCTTGATTATATTTCAAGTACTTTGCCTATTTTACTATTGTTGCTAGCGGTGTTATTTTAACGTTAAGGTGCAGAAATAAAGTCTTTGGGGGAATGGGTTAAAGTTTTTATTTTTCAGTTTAAAGTTTTTGATGCCCCGTTTTGCTGCTCCTCGGGGTAGTTCAATCATCCCTCTCCTGAACAACTCTTGACTCAATTGGCAGAAATGCCCCCGCAGGAAAACTTGGGCTTTTTTTCTGACGGGTCCCATAGTTGCAGCCTGAAGGTCCTGCGGGCAACAGCGGTAATGGATGTTTGGTGGAACTGTCTGGCCCGCCCCACAACCCCCAACCCCTCCTTGACCTGCCAGGTGGGGTTACAATTCCCGGGGCCCATTGACCGGTTCATGGCTCTGAGGAGGGGGCGTGACGTCACAGCGATATTTAAAACAAGGCCTCCCCGGGGCCCCTACTGTAGAAAAGCACCAGGGAGATGTGGCCAGCACTCCAGGAAATGCCTGGATTTGGGAACGTGGGGACACCGCAGGAATGTGTGTGTTGGGAGGAGCTGGGGAGGAGAGAGGGTGCCCTAATGCAGGTCACCAGGAGCCAGAGGAGTCTTTCTCTTTTCTTTTTATTCAAGTCAATAATAATAAGGGAATAAGGGTCGGGAGAGCTCCGAGTTCAAGAAGTGACTCTGGAGGCGTCTGAGCCCAGCCCAGGGTGAACAAATTGTTCTCTCCGTCAGAGATCCCTCAGGGAGTTTCCAGCATCACCCCGATCCCGGCAGCCCGATCACCCCTGTGACCTGCCCAGACTCCCTCCTAGTCTGCTCTTCAGACGTATCCAGCTTTTGGCTCTCGGCTTTGCCCAGGAAACCGGCCCGTCGAGGGTCTAGGACGCCCTCGCGAGGGTTTCCGGGGGCCTCGCTTGGCCCAGGAGCTGCGGAAAACAGGAAAGGCGGGCTTAAAAGAGGAGGGAAGGGGCTTCTCCTGCTCTAGAAGGTGCAGCAAATGCAGAAGGGAGGCTGCAAAGCCAGGAGGGAGGCTGCACCCCGCAGGCACCCTACCATCTACCCCTTCTCTGCCAGGACACGAATTGGAAGATTAAGGCATTTATTCTGCTAATGAGATTTGAAAACTCCCCACTAGACCGAAATCACAAACAACCGCAACAAAGTCCGTGTGGGGGTGTCTTTGGGCTGTTGAGATACATGCCTGTAGTGCTACAAATGGCCTCGTTAGCATAGACCGGGAGTCCAAGGGTAGAGGAGGATATATCGATCTCAGTAACGGTTATTCGTTATCAAACCTTCGACTCTCAGCTCGGAAGGTAGTTCTTGTCTTCAGTGCGGCTTTTAAGCGGAGGGAGGAGGCGCGGACCTAACGTCTGGGTGGCCGAGACTCATCGGATTGCTTTCTTCTTCCCTCTTAGTTGGGGGGTTTCTGAGTAGAGATTCAGTGAATGCAGTACCTCTAATTCATCCCCCTCCTTAGCAGAAAAATACTTCCTACAATAAATAAAAAGATCATTTGTTTTTCGATTATGTTTTAAAGATAAAGTGATCTCCATTGCCTGTGCACGCGATTGAACTAATTGGAGAGTTGCTCTGGTAGGAGCAGCCCTTCACAGGAAGTTTATGTGATGGGATAATTTAATGTCATTCCCCAAGTCCCCAAGCTGGGCCGTCCCCCTAATTACTTACACAGGAGAATGCTTGCCAGCACCTGCTCTTGGTTACCCCGAAGGGTCAGCCCACCTGTCACCTCAGAGCCACGCTGAGTAGCAAGAAAAGGGCACAGGGCAAGCGGGAAGTGAATCTGTAATTTTTAGTTCCTGGCTACGCAAGACTCAGGGCTTCCTCTGTCCAGGCAGGGGTAGAAGGAGACCCGAAATGTCTTCTTTCATTAACAACCCAGGACAAGAATAACATCTATAAAAGGGTGGATGCTCGGAAAGGACTAGGTGCCTGCGTGTGCATGCGCGCAGCTCCGTGACCTAGTATACAGGTCGCAAACTTCCAGGGAGGTTACCGTAAGCCAGGTGCTGAAAGGGTAGAGGCCACGCTTCCTCCCAGTTTCGTCACATCTGTTCATTTAAGGCGCGCGCCACGCAGGACCCAAGGGTCCTCCAACCCTAGAGGCTGTAGCACAGCGCGGAGACTGCGCGGTGCGGGTGGGCGCCAGCCGTCAGAGAACTGCGGGGAGAAGGCGCCTTCCCCGGGTTGGACTGAAAAGCGCGCGCTGCGGCACGGACTCGCCTTGGCTACGGGTGCTGGTGGAAAGGCTCTGATCCGTGGATGGACCCACAGACAGTTCAGAACCGCAGGCCGGGTGAGGTCGGCTGCACCTTGCTGGCTGCGGGGCCTGTGTCCTTTGGGCGACGGGTGCTTCCCGGGTCTCCAACCCCGCCCCGCGGTGGACCTCGAGCCCAGGCTGCCACCCTTCCTCTCGCTGGAGAGCGACCGTCACAGAGCCTGAGCCTCGATACCCCGGAGCCCACGACTGCCCGGCGGGCTTGAGCTCTGGGACGTCGCTCCCGACGTCCCTCACCCGACCCCGGGCCGTCCAGCAGCGCGTACGAAAGGCCGGGCCTGGTGTGCGGAAAGCGCGATCGGCCTCGCACCCCTGGACTCTGGGGAACTGCCGGGGGGCCCTCGACCAGAGCCGGCTCTTTGCACCACTCAGGGCAGGGATCGGCCGGCACCTGGATCGGAGAAACAGGCCTCCGGGGAGGGCGGCAGTGCCGGCGTGCGCCTGCGGCTGGAAGCGGTGGTCCGGGGGTCGGCCTTCTCTTCCCCGTCCACAGACTTCCCACCTCCTCCCCCTCACTCCCCCCCGCGAATGCAGAGCGGGGAAGAAGTGTGGGAAGTCCCGAGGCCGCTCGGCAGCACTGGGCTGGGGCTCTCCGGCTGGGGACGCAGCCCCAGCCAAGTCCCACGTCCTGGGGCCCCGTACTCGCCGGCGGCTCTGGGCGCCTTCACTCGGCACTGCGCGTGCTCCGAGCGCCCCCTGCGGTCCGCGGCCTGGTCTCCCCTGCGCCTCTGCGGAGGCGGGAAGGCTCCACTGCCTGCGCAGGCCCATCACTTCCGGAGCCTTTCCTGGCGAACAGGGCTCCTGAGGTAGGGGTCCCTGAGAGAGGCCATGAATCTAGAATGGGACCCCGAAGAAGAGTCCGCTCCTCGTTTTAGCACCCTGCAGCCTGCTCAGGGTCCAGGCGACAATAGTCTGAAGTCCCATGGGGAGACCATCTCAGACTCCAAGGCAGGGACGAGGGACATTTTTGTTCCTGGAGCCCGAGGTGACCTGGTACTGGGGCTTGCAGCCACCGGCTACATTCCTTCCAGGCGGCCCCTTTTAATTGATGTGCGCGTTACAGAAAAAGCAAGGCCGCTTCATCAAGTGAATTACATTCTGGGAGATGCCAAGGAATGTATTTACTGGCAGCCAGGTTTGCCAATAAAAGTTGCAAATGAAGACTGCTGGTTTCCAGGAAAATGTACTTCTGTTTTTTAACCACACCTTAGTCTTAATTATGAAAAACTGAACCTCCAAAGAACCTGTTTAGGGAACAGGACTAGTGAGTGGCAGTGATAGTGGCTACTAGTGCAGTCTCACACCCCCACACACATTTACACACCCCAGAGACACTGTATGACAACACACACCATGCACACTGCAGCTTTACCCACGGAGAGACTTGCCAATATTTACATACACAGTAGACACAGACACAAGGTTAGACGCTGGCACGAAGAGAGGTATGCATTCGGATTAGTGCTATTTAGTTTGGAAGCAGAGATATAAGAAAAGATAAACTATGGCAAATAAAGAAGCAAATTTCCGCAGAATATTAAATAGAAATAAATGTATGAAAGGAAAAGAGGCACTTGCTCCGTAGTATTTAGCTACTACTAAATTTGCCCTTGTATTTTTTTATGTTTTATTTATTTTTGAGAATGTGAGAGGGAGAGGGGCGGGGTGGGGGGGCGGAGAGGGAGCTGAGGATCCAAAGTGGGCTCCTTGCTGATAGCAGCAAGCTCCATATGGACTCAAACTCACAAACTGAACTGTGAGATCATGAAGTCTGAAGTCTGACGCTCCACTGCTCCACGGATGGAGCCACCCAGGTATCCCATGATAGTACTTTTTAAGACCAATAGTGGACTAGGGTTAAGCTATAAATTAAGGGCAATAGAAAAATAAACCCAGAATTTACTTTTACTGAGATCCCATTTTGCCTGGTAACACAACAAACCCGGCCCGAAATGGAAAATCTCTCCACTCACCAAATGGGACAGCTCTGTTTTCCCCAACGTTTAACTGCTCCTCTAGACCTTGGTGGGGCAGACTGAATATTAACGCAGGGTAAATTTGTTTGATATGGCATTTCTCTAGTCTCAACCACAGGTCCTTAAACAACAATAATAAGATGCACAGAACATTTATTAATTTGACCTTCTGCTGAGGGCTTCAAATAATCATTTCATTTAATCCTCACAAGGACCCTGATGCAGACACTATTATCTGCATCTTATACTGAAGGGAACTGAGGCTCAAAGAGAGTAAGTTACTTGTCCAGTTTTATTTAGTGTGTCTCCTTGGTTTTAACATGCCATTTAGGATAAGGTACATCATTTATGTGCCACTAAGAGAAGAAAAATTAAACCAGTAAACATCACTGGTGGTTTAAGACTCATCTCTATTTTGGATGTTAAAATGTGCATTTTAGATCATTGATATATTGACTAATCCATTTAATCAACAAATATATGAACCTCCTTTTTTTACGTTCGGCATTATTTTAGCCACTGATATATAACAGAATATAATACCCTTTGTTGGACACCTTTGGGAAGGTAAATAGTAATAACTCTCAGGAAATATTCGTCCACATTGATCCTTGAACTGTTGTATGTGTGTGAGCTTAGCTGACTTTCACAGGGCCAGTGCATCTGCACACATAGGCAGGGCTCCCACCCAGCACTTGTAGCCTTCCCTCTGCGGGTCACCCTAGCTCCTCAGCCTTAATTTGCACCAGGCTCTGGTGTCTAATGCAGCACATCTCACATTTCTGGAGCTTCTGGGGAGTAAGGGGCTCTGCTTTCCCAGGGAACAAGGCAGAGTTGTGTCCTGGACCCAGTGGTGCGAAACTGCCCCTCTGTGCCAGGATCCCCCGTGTCTTCCCAGGAAGAGCGGTGTGCCCAGCCAGGGCGGCCAGTGCATCCAGCATTGGTGGGTGCATCCCATCAACTGGTGACCACAGCAGGCAGTGGGCACCAGGGTCAGACTCCCTTGGGACCGCCTCAGCCCCCGCCAGCTATGGCGACAGTCTGGAACTGCCCTGCTTCTCTTCAAGGCCAGCGAGTGTGGGTGTCTGGTCTCCCCTTTGTCTGTCCCTGCAGTGAGTGGAGGAAAGTTCTTTTAAAGGCTGGGCTGTTGTGTTCACACAGGCGCACGCACGTAATCCCGAACCAGGGCCTGTGTTTAGTCTATCTCTCTGACGTCCTTCCTGAACAGATGGGAAGAGGAAACGATTCTCCTAGCCATTTTTGCCTTCACTGTACCCTGGCTCATCCATCATTTTCTCACCTAGCGTCTCCAGGACGGCACAGTCTGCACTGACTGCCCAGAAAGTCCCCACCAGCAGGCTGTCACCGGAGAGGCTGGCCACCGCCCACCCCGCATGTGCTTTTCCTCCTTCCTTTAACACAAAGGTTTACATTATTGGCCATCCTTATGATGAAACAGGCTCCAGATTAGATAAGGTTAAATTACACTTTTATAAGGTGCCAGTATCGTCTTAGGAGACATTCTCCTTTTATTTGTGAGTGTGCGCTTATAATAATAGTTTGTTTTTATACTTATCTCTCTTCCCAAGCAGACAACATATATACACACGGTGACTTATTAGGGAGAGGACCACTCACTGCCCCAAGGGGGGAAAATTAGCTACTTGCCAAGAAAGAGCAAGTTGTTAACGTTGCTGACTTCTGGGAACTGGCCCAGTCAGCAAGGCAGAATTGTTTTGCTTTTGTGTGTGGTAATTCTACATCGTGCCCAGTGCCATCTTAAGAAACACCCCATAGTAGTTTTCATTGTTTGCCTTTATGAGTATTTGCTATCAAAGATTATTTGTTAGGTGTATTTGTTTTAGTAAGGAACACGTCCAAAGGCAGGCAGACGTGTCACTGGGAAAATGTTTTGGCAGGAGCCAGGCAGGGGTTTTACATAATAGGAAAACAAACGGGGCTCCACCCTCCTCACATCAAGGCAAACAGTCACATATTTTGTTTAATATCAGTCACAATGTCTACTGTCTGCTGGAAGTAGGTTAGTTTTCTAGTAAACATCACTATCATTGATGTCAACTGTTTTTTTTTTTTTTTCCTGGAACAGTCTCAGACTTACTCAGGTTATGATGCTTTGTCCATTTTAGTTAGTCTTTGGATATTTTAAAAGAGTGGGCTCATGCATAGCGATAACATTTCCTTTTATTTTAAAATGAATTTTGAAAAATCTGTGTTTCGTATTTCTTCTTAGTTTGGCAAATTTTGAATTTCCCTCAATTATGGATTAAGTGGAGTAAAATAAACAAGGTTTTCTTACTTATTGCCTTCCCTTGCTGGTTTGTATATTAGCTTTCCTGATGGTATCTATACAGCTTTGCTGATTTCAAGGAGATTCAATCATCAGATGGTGCTGACAGTCTGATGAAAATCTCATAAAAGGAGAGTTGCACTTTATTTTCGGACTGTGCCAAATTTTTTTCTAAGTAGGTATTTAGAACCCAGAAAACATTCCCTAGCAGATCAGAGTAATATTAAATACAGGTCAAGTGCTGGATTCAAAGTTCTTGGCAATGGCCCTTTAAAAACAAGTTTCTCTGATATGCCTAGATCTGCTTTTCCAATATTAGCATAACTTTCAGTTTTATCCACCCGACAAATATTTTAAGTGTGTACATTTGGTGGAAAAGGAAAATGATGGATGCATAATTTGTTCTTTCTCATAGGACGAGTTTGAATTTTTAATAGCTCACTCTAATGTATGTCTTGACAAATTCTATTCATTTCCCCTCCCCACAGTGCTTCATTTCTGGCCATTTAATATTATACTTAAAATTTGAAGTCATCTGGGTATGGGAGCATGGGAGGAGAGAGTGGAGGTGAGGTCTGAAAAGAGATCAAAGCGAGAGCCAAAATTTTGAAGAAAAAATTTGATGGGTCTTTTATTGGTATGATTTTCTCTTAGAAAGCATAGTGACTGTGGTTATCAATTCTGTCATATTCTGAAGGGCTTATTAATGACATATGGGTCAGAGAGTCATATGGATGCTGCCGGAAAGCTCTCCTTATCCTCCTGGCTGGTGATTCAGTCTGAGACTCCGCTGGGAGCCTCTAGGGCTGAACAGGAAGACATAAGTCCCCCTGTCTACCAACTGGGTTTTGTTTTGTATTTTATATTAATTTTTATTTTATTATTATTATTCTTTTTTTTATTTTGTTTTTCAAGACAAAGGCAGGATTATTTTTGTTCAAGCATGCCTCCTCTTTTTTTTTTTCTTTTTTAAAGGTACATTAACTCTCTAACAGTTCAGTGCACTGCTTCTATATTATCCATTTTCCTCCATTGTGACCCTGCGGAGGGAAAGGGAAATGGGGGCCGGTGGCAAAGAGAAGGAACAGATGGAGACAGGAGGAGTACCAGCCAAGTCTTCACCCCTTTCCTTACCGAAGACCCACTCTAGGAGCCCCTGAAAGATCAGTGCCCTGGCCTTGGACACCCCTGGAGGTGAGTGTTTCAAGAAGTTTAATGTATGGAGGAACTGAGCTTCTTGTTAGGAGCAGAAGAAAATCCCAGGGAAGGAGGTCAGTCCACCTAGCTGCCCTGACAAACACAGGCACACCTGACGGGAAGCCGTGTTTTTTATCAGTGTTTAGGGAGGGGGAAAGCCGAGGTCCTGGTGTGGAGAAGCTAGGCAGCGCCAGGAGCCTATAGTCCTCTTTGCCAGGCCTGACCTGCCCTCCCCTTCCTGGTGGGGTGGGGTCTGTTTGGAAGCAGCTGGAAGCTGGAGGAGAGGTCATTTGTGCATTCTGTTTGCTGGGTCCAGCGCTGGTGCCCGCTGCCCTCACTCTTTCTCTGCGTGGAGTGTGGGTGTTCTCCATGAATATTTTCCATCTCTATGTGGAGTTCTATGTCTGCCTAGTCCAATTTCTGCCCACATTCAGTAGACACCATGAAAGGCCATTTTTCTTTTTGAAGCAGATCCAAAATAATACACATGATGAAGTGCAGGCAGGACGCCTGTGGAAAAAAAATAACTTCTCCCAATTATTTCAATGGAACGAAATGGCTGGGCTGCTGCAAGCAAAATCTGACAAAGAAATGAAACCTTGCCCTATTCAGGTCGGGGCACTAGCCACGGGATAGAGCCCAGGGGGCCTTGGCTGCCCCAGCATTTGGCTGCACAGGGCACAGCCAGGCAGCTCCAAGCAGGCACGGAGTGTCTAGCATGAGGTGCTGAGTGGTGCCTCAGTTTACCTTGTTTTCAAAGGAGAGAATAATATGTCTTTTTAAACTGAAACGTTTTAACTTAAGTTTTAACTTAAAAGAGGGATTTTTATGAAATGATCTCAGTGGAGAACCTTTGGAATGCCTTTGAAAAAAGAAACTGTATAAATACAGGAAATTAAAGAACGATGATTATAAATAGTGAACAAGAGTGTACCAGTGCTCTGAAGTTCCAGTTAATGCCACTGGAGTCTCAGGTTTCTACCCTGAGCAGCACAAGCTGACTGGGGGTTGTGTGTTCAAGTCTGATTGTGCTGAGAAAGAAAGCTGCAAATAAATAACACCATCATGGAGAGTGGGCCAAATGAAGGGCCCAAGCGCAGGCTTATTTTCAGAGTACCTGCCCAGACTTTATTGCCAGCAATGGTTTGTGTATGAACCGGCTCACCAAGCTGCAGAAGAAATAGTGTTGCAGGGAAACAAAGAGAGCCATGAAGTGCAGAGGAGAAAGTCCTGTATACTTTGCAACAGATACTTCGATTAAACACAAGCAAGATTTTTTATAGTGCAAACTTTGAAGCAAAACCTTTTGAAGAAATTTTTGACAAACTAGTTGTCCATTAATGAGAATATCAACTTAATGGGCTCACAAACAATCTTAATTATGAGGACCTTGCCAAGTATGAAAGTGAACTCATGGATGGATTACTTTGGACACAGAATAATAAAAAATGCAAAGTGAAAATGCTCAGTAGGGTAGTAGAATGATGCTTTCGCCCATCTACACATTTCTTTAAGGTATGAAATTATACATTTCTTTTATGTATGAAATCATATAGGTTTTTAGATTGTAAAGTTGGAAAATGTATCTGGAAAAGCATTATTTGAGATTTGAGATGCATGATCACATCAAGAGAAGCTTCTCTGGAAAGTCCTCCAGCTGGCAGCTGGGTCTGGAAATTCCCTGGTGAACAAGTATGGGACAGGCAGAGGGCCTCATGGGGAGGTGTGGGAAGAGAAAGAAGTGGGGGAAGAAGAGGTGTCAATGGCCCAAAGTAATTTGGTGAAAGGAAGAGATAAACAAGGGGTCTAAAGCCTCTGGGAAGGCAAAGAAGGAAAGCCGCATTGAGTTTCACATAAAGCTCTTTATCTTCCTCTGCTCTGATGTTATCTCACCTTTAAAATGGTAAATCGTTTATATAACCATTGCTGATTCACAAAATGAAGGTGCTGCAAATTAACATGAAGACAGAGCAGGGCAGTTCAAGGGGAACAAGCTTTGGGGGAGTATTGATTTTCCTCTGGTTTTGCATGAATCTTATCTGGGGCACAAGGAAGGGGGAGAAGTCTGGATGCTTTGGAGGGTGAGGTGAGGGGGTTGCTGGGGGAGAGAGGTGATTGCCTGTGGGCTGTTCTTCAGGTTTTTCTTGGCGGCGGTGGTGGTGGTG
>NW_027530974.1:449085-450475 GCF_008692635.1 Crocuta crocuta | reverse complement strand
TGTGTGTGTGTGTGTGTGTGTGTGTGTGTGTGTGTGTGTTGTGCGCGCACGTGCGCGCCCATGCCTGGGTGGCTCTAGGGCAAATGGCTCTGGCTTCCCAGTGAGAGAAAAATTTTCACGAGGTCTCGGTCTCTTGGCAAGCCAACTATTGGAGTTTCACCCTGTGTACTGTTACCAGAGGCAGAAAAGCCCAGGTTTTAATGTGATGTCGGCCTTAAACAGAAGAGAGGTAGAATTAAAGGTAAGGCACATATTTTGCACTTATTTGTTGCAAATTTAGTTGTTATGGGTTTTTATGTTTTGATGTTAAGTGTTCACTTGTGTGTGAATCTCAATAAACTAGAATGAGACTGCAGTTTTGAAGACTAGAGTCAATGGTTTTAGTTATTTCTTGACTCCGTAAGAATGTATTAACAAAAATTATTTCCCACCCCACCCCCACCGCCTTTATTTTTCTTTTCTTCCCCTCAATCCCTCACTCCAGACTGTGGGTCCTTTAACGTAACAGTCCACAGGGACTGTGATGGAGCTCTGCCTCCATCTAGTGTCAGTAAGGGAGAAGTGCACCTCAGAGCTTCCCAAAAGCCAAGGAAGTTTCACACCAGCCAAGTGAGGACTTTATTAAAGTAAAGTCCTAGAAGTTTATGGGTAAATATTTGCAAGTCAAAAGCCTTCCCAATGGATTTGGAATGGTAGTATATCGCATGTGCTTTAAGGAAGCTCTGCTCATCTCTTTAGGGAGAAGGAGCAGTTGAATTTCATGTGTCGAACTGGGGTCTGTTTTGATGGCTCTGTTTCCCTACAGTGGGCAAAAAAGCCACAAGTGAACTTGAGTTCCCTTGCTTTCTACTTTGCTCTATCCTTCTCCAAATCCAGATGTACCCATGAGAGGTATACTGGGGCCCAGAAAGGCTCAAAACATGTGCTTGGTCACACAGCTCTGCTGACAGATCTGATGGCTCTGCTTCATGCTCTTTTGCTCACGTTATTTCCTAGACCGATTTTGAAAGCATTGTAGCCCTTCCTTAAAGAATACCCCCTAAACCAAGCTATCCCTGTTTTGTATGTGTAGGGGGAAAGGAGGAAAAAAAGAAAGGGTGGGGGGAAGGTGAGCTGGGACTCTGAGGAGTGGTCCCAGACAGATTAGTTTAAGGAAAGAACAAGTATGGAAATAAAGGAGCCAGATGTTGTGTTTCCTAAAGCTCTTCATGCCCAGGAACCTGCTGGAAAGTCTTTGGAGAACAAACCCTTACCACACTGAGCTGTCAGAGAGGGTATCTTAGAGGGGGCATGGCCATTGTTATCTAACCTGATGCAGTGCCACGTTTTCAAATTCAAAGCTGACCTGGGCCAGGCAGCCCTGCTGGGGAGGGGGCAGGCTTGAGACGGG
>NW_027530974.1:422389-449077 GCF_008692635.1 Crocuta crocuta | reverse complement strand
CTCGGGGTATCCTCCAACCCAGCTGGCTGACATTTTCTAACCATCCTGGAAGCTGAAGATTTGGATGTGTCACCTAAAAATCTAGCTCTTGGGAAAACCTCAGCTATGGTTCACATGAGGTGGCCAGGTTACTTGACTGAAATATTTAATATAGTTAATAATATTTGATAATAATAAATGATTAATATTAATATATTAATTAAACATAATGATCAATTTAAGTAAAACACAACATTTATAACTGTCTTGAATGATTCCCTGGAATTATCTAAAGTTTGGGGTGCCTTGGTGGCTCAATCGGTTAAGTGTCAGACCCTTAGATTTTGCTCAGATCATGATCTCACGGGGGCGCCTGGGTGGCTCAGTCGGTTGAGCGTCGGACTTTGGCTCACGTCACCATCTCACAGTGGGTTCGAGCCCCGTGTTGGCCTCTGTGTTGACAGCTAGCTCAGAGCCTGGAGCCTGTTTCAGATTCTGTGTCTCCCTCTCTCTCTAACCCTCCCCTGCTCATGCTGTCTCTTTCTCTCAGAACTAAATTAAAAAAACATTTAAAAAATCGTGATCTCACAGTTTGTGAGTTCAAGCCCAGAGTCAGGCTCTGTGCTGACAGCATGTAGCCTGCTTGGGATTCTCTGTCTCCCTCTCTCTCTGTCTCTCTCAAAATAAATAAATAAAAGAGAAAATATCCTTTAAAAAACAATTATCTGAAGCTCACCCTCATCTATGAGTGCATTAACTTAGTCTCTCCAGGCCATTGGTTCATGCGACATGTCATCCTCAATGATGCTTCTCAAGCTTCTTCACTAATATGTTGGTTTGGTGAGTCGCTACTGTACTCGGCACCATCCTTCCTTCTCTCCTCTGCTTTGCCAAATGCAGAAACACTGTAGGGGAGAGAGAAGAGAGACTTCCTGCCTAGTGGGACAGCCAGTGAGCAGGAAGGACTTGCAGGTGGCGGTTGTGTTGGTGAAGAAAATCTCTGTGTTGACTGACTAATTTAATCTCTCGTAGGACAAAGCTGGACTTATGTTGGAAGGTTTTTAGGGTACAATTTTGAATTTTAATTTCTAAGTGCCACAGCTTTCTTCAGTACTTACAGTTGGTTATGCCCTTGGTACAGTGATCTGGATTATCCTGATCACAAAAGCACTTATCAGTTATTAAACTGCATTGTCTGAGGAAGACTCTCAATCGGTTAGTGGGCTCACAGACTGTCTTATGTCATGGTCAAGGTATCTGGGCGCTTCCCCTCCCTCCTCCCTCTGCCTGTGGCCCTGATGGACCCCAGTGGCATTAAGGTCTGATTCCCAGATGAGGAAGACAGGCTGCTGGGAAGGAGTCTGTGGGAGACAGGAGCAGCTGACGAAGGCGGGCCCTGTCAGGCTGAGACATTCCTGGGTATTGTGAGGTGGTGTGAACTGGCTCCTAGGGCATCTGACGCCTCAGGGACGTGGTTATCTCCCTGCAGACTCTCCCTGCCCAGGTATTGCCTGAGTGAAGTTATATAAAAAGGCTTTATGAGCTGGGAAAGTGTGTAATTTGTTCTGGAAGAACATAAAGTTCATTGTTTTCCTTCGCCTGTGGCTTACTCTCCCCTCAATTTGTCTATTAGGAATGCTCACGACTTTGTCTCATTTCCATGGGCAAATTTTCCATGGGCTTCAGTGAGGCAGTTTTTAGAAAACAGAATTCTAGTCCTTCCACAGTGAGAGAGAAAAATAGGGCTTTCACTCATTCCTACGATTTTTAAAAAGGCGTTTTCTTAAGGATTAACTCTTGACAACTTTCCTTATTTCCTTGGCATTTTGAATCATATAGAATTCATAATACAATCCCCAAATCTATTTCTAAATAAAAAGTGTTCAGTCGTGTTCAAACAGAAAGTGGAAATGCGAGCATGTCCTCTTGGCTTTCACCTTGAGAGTCTTGTAACTTGCAGGGTCAGAGGACATCCTCCTGGGGAGAGTCCTCAGCAAGAAGGCCAGTTCTTCCTGCGGACTATCTAAGTGTTCTGAAGCAAGACTGCTAGTAACTGGGTTAACCTACACTTGCCAGCAATTTCTTCCTTGGCCAGACAGTCATTTTTTGTGTCTTTGTCTGGCTTTTTTCTTTTTTTGAAGGTAGCAAAATGAAAACTTAAAAAATATATATAGTATTATAAACACACACATATACACACACACGTATACTGGATTCACCTGTGGACATGGAAACTTTGTGGCCTTCAGCTACCAAGCAGGATTAAGCGACAGCAAAATGGAAACCAGTCAACTCAGGGGGTGCTTTTTGCCTCTGCAATGGTACCCCAGTACCCAGGAATCTGCTATTGTTAAAACTCCAAAGGAAGAAAGAAAACTACCTGGCATCCCCTTTATTTGCTTCTTCTTCAAAGAATAGGCCTTTTTTTTTTTTCATTGCCCCCCTTTCATCCTCTGGAGAAAAAACCAGGACGGCTTCCCTGACCAGAGGGTTGACAGGGACTGGTAAAGGCACCTACCTGGGGCTTCCTTCTTGTGAGGCAGGAGTTGAGGTCCTCTGTGTCCTCCAAGGCCAGCTCCTTTGGACAAGGATGACACGGTTGGCTTCATATGGGTTGGTGACAAGGTGATAGAAACACAGCAGCTTACCACAGGTGCCCGGTTCATCAGTTAAGTTCATGGGGTGTGGGCAGCCTCATCAGGCTTCTAGAAAACACACCCAAGGAGGAGAAGCTCTTCCTGAGACTGATGAGGCTAAGACACAGATTTTGTGCCTGTTTTCCTCGCGCTCATTGTGTGTTTGCACAAGCTGAGCAAAACCCCTTGTGAATCACTTCACTGCTCGCAAACGTTCAGCGTAGTTCTCAAAATCGCCCAAGGATCTTTTTGTCAGTTCAAAGGAAAAATGTGCTATTTCAGTCCATGAGCATATCTCTTTATAGCTGTGGAATTATCACGTCATGGAATAATCACATTGCACCACCTGGGGGTAGGGGGGTGCCTGATCATTAACGGCATTTTTTTTGTAGCATATTTTCCACTGAATATACTTTAAAATCAGATTTATCTGGCTGTAATCTTCCATTCATGGGCTGAGTCTAGAAGCATGTCTGTTTTAAAAAGATTGAACAAAACTGATCTTCCTGAGGGTTTTATGTGTGTGTTGGTACAAAGGAGGGCACATATCATGTATTAGAAGGAAGTAGGAGTGTGGATTTTGAACTTTTCCTCCTTTAGAACTGAATATGAGCCATTCTGGTGGCCATGCAACACCATCATGGCTGAACCACAACAGCTGATGTTGTCAGTGAGTTTTGCATTATGGACCACACAATTCCTACACACCAGCAAGCTGTCTTTGAAGTTAGTAGAAGCTGTGTGCCAGGCCAGGCCATGAGGGCTACGGGTCATACCACTGGGGCAAGAGCCAATGCTATATTAACAGTGGCCTCACCAAGGAATGATCTTCTAGATTCTTTGGAGAAAAGATGAAGTTACAATGACTGAAAAAAATGTTTGTCATCTAAGCCTATTTTAGTAGGATGGTTTGAAATTACCATTATACTTGATTGTCATGATGTTGTTTTTGTAAGTTTATTTATTTATTTTGAGAGAGAGAGAGCACATAAGTGGAGGAGAGGGGCAGAGGGAGAGAGGAGAGAGAGAGAGGAGAGAGAATCTCAAGCAGGCTTTACACTCAGCATGGAACCCTACATGTGGCTCAATCTCACAACCATTGAGCTGAAATCAAGAGTTGGACACTTAACCAACTGAGCCACTCAGATTGTCATGATGTTTTAAACACAGGAGAAGTCAACTTCAAATGGGCCCAGAGAGGAACAACATTTCAGCACAGCTGACCTGAGACATGAATAAAATTATGCCTCCTAGGGCATCATTCAGCTGTCACAACCAGGAATTGAAAGAAGAGTTTGTTGGAGTAGAAGAGATTCACACATAGGACTGAGTCAACAAACTGGCTGCCAATTTCATTTAAACAGCGCAGTATCTTGTGCACTCTGTCAGCGAGGACCAAGAACACCTTGCTGCTGACTGAGTGGTTCTACTTTCATCCAAAGGTTTGGCATCTTGCAGTACCTAGACTCACTGGCAGCTTGTTCACCTTCCTGAAAGTAATCTTCTCCCGCTTCTGCCAATCTTTTTCTTGAAGGAAACTTTATTGCTCCCCAAATATAATACAGTCTATTCTCATGATTCTCAAATGTCAAGTTCTATAATCTTATCATTAACTCTGAATTAGCAAATATTGAACCATTGATCTTGGAGAAAATACAGGTTGGGTTCCTGTGAGGTTACGGTATTTCCATCAACTGATTGACACATAACCTTGTTTTATGTGTACTTCTTTCTGTTCTAAGACATTTAACATACAGATGGTCTCCAACTTAACAATGGTTCAACTTGTTATTTTTCAACATTATGATTCATTAGAAACTGTACTTTGGATTTTCTTTTTCTGGCCTAACAATATGTAGAATGATGCTCTCTTGTGATGCCAGGCAGTGACAGCAAACCTCAGCTCCCAGTCAGCCACGCCACCATGCAGGTCAACAACCGACACACTTACACAACCTATGCAGTTGTGTAAGTCATCCTGTTTCAACTTTCAGTAAGGCATTCAATAGATGACAGATATTCAAAACTTTATTATAAAATAGACTTTATATTAGATTATTTTGTCCAATGATAGGCTAATGGAAGTGTTTTGAGCACATTTAAGGTAGGCTAAGCTAAGCTATGATGTTCAGTAGGTTAGATGTATTAAATGCATTTTTGACTTACAATATTTTCTATTTACAGTCGATTATTGGGATATAACTCCATTGTAAATTGAGGAAGATCTGTATATTGTTGATTCACTGTCATTGAACCTATGACCAGCAAAATTATAACTCAATCCCAAATGAAGCCCATCCAATACATGTATTTTCTCCTTGAGATACATCATAGCTTTCCTGTCCTTAGAGACACTGGACAATACAGCACTCTTCTTGGGGAACATTCTAAGCACCAAAATCACCAAAAAAAAATGCACAAAAATGTGAAGATGGGGGCAAGTAGACTGAAAAAAGAACACTCCGTTACACTGTGAGAGCTGAGGTGGAGAGTCACCTTGTTTGACCTCAGCTGGGGATGTGCAGGGCAACTCAGTTTTTTTTACTGTTCTGTGCATGTCCATGAATGACCATGAACATACAGTGAACATTGGCTTTTGGATTACAAATAAATTTTAGTGAGGGGGAGAATTTGCAAATACAGGATCTGTGAATAATGGGAATCAACTGTATTTTGATGAAACCAACGTGCATTCTTAAGACTTACTGGTTCTAGGTGATGATTATTGTCTAGTAAGTTAGTTTTTGGTCTTATTTAGTGTTAAAGCAACGATTATGCATGTTTTAAAAATTAACTGGATTAATATAGTATTTTGTTAACAAAGACACATGATTTGAAAATAGATCTTTATCCTTTCCCCCCTTGAAGTCAACAATCCCCCTTCTGTCTCATCTTTCCACACCCATCAAAAGTTGGTGACCAAACACCCTCTGCATTTCTAGGTATGACTGAGCCTTAGTATTAGCCTCATTTGTCAGTCACCAATGGTAGACTTTGGGGATGTCTTAAAGACCAGAATTTCATCATTGTTGAACTATTGGATGAGAGTGTATCAGTGTACCAGAAGGAGTAAATTATTTCACTTGGAGATGATGCTTTTTGCCTTTTGGAGCTATATTGGGAAGGATCTCTTTCAGGTGTCCTTCCCACATTTTCATGACAAGGAAGGCTTGTCAGTTTTCTCCGAAGTGAGATTATGAAGCCACCCCTAGAGTGAGCTCCACGAAACATTAGTAATATGGATTATGCAGTTGAGTATTTGAGAAATTCTGAGCAAAGTCAAACTTGTTTTTCTATTGCAGGCCTTCACAGAATCTTTAGTTGCCAATGTACATTTTGAGGTATGTAGCGTGTCCCACACAGTGTTGACCATGGGATTATCTCCCACAGCATTGTTCTCTCAGTTCCTCTTGGGACACAGTACTCTAGAGGCTGGATGGTGCAAAACATAGAGCACATCTATAGTGGAGTTGTCACTGCATTCCATTGTACAGTGGGGTCAGGTGCAGCTTTCGGGGCAGACGGCAGCATGTGGGAGGCAGACCACGATGGGGGACGAACACAGTCTCTCCCATTGTCTTGGGTAAATGAAGTGATGCTCTCCCTCTTTTTTCTTTTACTACTGGGGGATTGTTTCCTGATCTTTAGGTACCTCTGTCTATGTGATTTTGCAAGAAGCATTTATTGACCACTGACTGTGAACAGGCACTGTGCCAAGTGCGGGTAATGCGAAGATGAATAGAACAATAGAGTTGACAAAAAAAGAGAAACTACAGCAACTTGCCTTTGATCTTGTTTTTCATGCTGCATCAATAATTATCTCAACCTCGGTTACCAAACACAAATATTTCAGGAGGAGGCTCAGACATTCACTGTTCTTTGAACCCCACTGAACACAGTGGAACTGATAGCGGCCTTGTAATGACTATTGTTGGAACACTGTGGCTTTTCTTTTTCCTTTTGCATTTCTCGTGTAGACAGTGTGACATGCGTAACAATTGGATAATGGTAATAACCTTAAAAAATTGTCCCACAGTGGGTTTTTGAGGGAGAGTCAATCAATGAGTCACACGAGTTCTCAATGTTCCTCTTTTGTGCAATTTGAAGCTCAATATTGGTCACCTCTGTAAGAAAGTACAAAAGCATTAGTACTGAATTATGTCTGGGCAGGTGTGCTAGGTACCAGGCAACAGCATTAATGAGATTTAGTTCCTGTCCTTATTGAAAGAAAGTCTTGCCTTTATAATTAAATTGTAACAATTACAGCTACCAGTTCTCGAATACCCACTCTGTGCCCGATGCTGGAGTTTTCCAGGTTTGCTATGAACAATAACTGTGATATTGCTGGGAGTGTTTGGGGCAGTCCATTTTAAAAATCAAATGGACTATAATCCTTGGGGACAAAATGGAGGTGATTGCAGAGTATTGAGAACACTTGCTGGAGGTGGGAGTGTAGGAAAGGTTGCCTCTGTTGCCCACTCTGTTACACGGGGCGACATCTGGTTCATCTTTGTCTCCTCAGTGCCTGGCTCAGAACTGATGCTCTGTAAATGTTTGTTAAACAAATAGTGATGATGATTTAAAGAGAAAATGACAATTGACTACTCAACAAAACTGGGTAGATATGAGGTTACTTGGTTGATTTTTTTGGCTTTATATATTTATTTTAAGAGAGAGAAGCTCTCTCAAAATAAGGGAGGGGGAGGGGCAGAGAGAGAGAATCCCAACTAGGGTCCGCACTGTAGGCGCAGAACTCGACACAGGCTCAAACCATGAACCATCAGATCATGACCTGAGCTGAAATAGAAAGTTGGATGCTTAATTGACTGAACCACCCAGGCACCCCAGTACTCATAGTTTTTAGAATACTTTTTCCTTTTGATCATTTAGAGAACTAATGACACACACAAATGGTAGTGGAGAATTGAGTTGATCCATCAGATTAATAGAGGCTGTGACATGCATTTCTGTGATTTATCTAGAAAATTCAGGAGCAAGTATTTGGGAGATCACATATTATCTGAAAAATGGCTCACCCCTCCATTTCACGCTGTGTATTGGCAGATGTTCTGGAACATTACACACTCTTACCATTAACTTGATGATAAAAACGCTCTTCTATGTGTGTCAGTCTTTTATAGGAAGGATTATCATGGTATTCTGAGCATGTAAGGTTCTCTATAAAGGAGGTGGCTTAAGGATATGTACACAGATTTATCTGCAGAGTCTACAGCATATGCTATTTCCATAAAGGTCACTTTACATGAGCTCACAGATACCCTTATGGGACTTAATTCCACAGCTACCAAGCCAGGTGAGCCAAGCTGGACTGCCCCAGGGACTGGGCCTGGATAAAGGCTGCAGAAGTGCCTTTCCAGTGTTAACAGGAGCAAGCAGGCTGGTTACAGGGAGGGTGGAGTCACATTGCTCTGCTCCTTTATTCACTTGCTCATAACTTTCTGCCAAATTCTTTGGGGCTGAAACCTCTTGCCTGGTACTGGGCCATGTCTGCCCAAAGGTAAATTTTTTGGAGAGTTTCTGCGAGAGCTATTAAGCCTTTCTTGAGTCAATGAAAAAAAGAAATTCTTCATTTGAATTGGTTGGCTTCAGTTCGCCAGTAATTCAAAATTTAACCCAGTCATCCAAAAGGTGTTCTCCCTCTTTTTCTCACCCCCATACACTCACACACACTGAACATATACTCACACCCACACACCTGCACACACTGACTCACACATGCACACACACACACACACCCCCAACACACATACTCACTCAACACACACACCCAGTACACACTCATGCACTATATATACACACACCACACACATAAGCCTACACTCAGTCTAGCTGATGCAAACCCTGAGCCAGTGATTCATTTTTCCTTCTCCCTGTCTTATTATATGTAATAGGAAAGGAAGGGAAACTGAGTGGCAGATGGACTCACCAGACCTTGGTAGTATATAAGCACAAACAAATTCACTCATTTACTTGCTGCTTCAAATAAGGAGTATGAAATATGGATCAGGCATTGCTAATGTAACAGCAGCAGTAAAGGTTAAATTTTTAATGTTACATTTTTGTCACAGTGGGCTGGTAGAGGGGAGAAGCATATATCTCTTGACCCTTTGGGGTTTGCTCTTCTATCATGAATGATGTCCTTTAGTATCTCCCTGATCCTGACCTCTCTAGTCATAAAGAACCACTGTTTATGTACACTCGGGGAAACAAAAGGAAGATACCAATGGTCACGCCGAGTCGCAGAGGTAAGCAACACTCTGCCTGGGCATTACTCTCAGTTTTCTCCACGACTTTAATATTCCATTCATTTAACCCTGCTTGTCAACAGCTATAATCAGTAGCAATCATTATCTCCATTTTTGGTGGGGGAAGTTACTGAGTTAGGTGGCTACCAGTCAGTGAGAGCTTTGTTCTGGGAGAGCTAGAATCAGAACTAACAACCTACTGTTTTGTTTTGGTTTTTTTTAATAGCCTTTTTACAACGTGAAGCTCTCTTCAGAAAGGCTCTGATTAATAATTTGACACTAACATTATCTAATTTGGAAAAACTGAAGTCTTCAATTTTGCATATTTAAATATTTTATTGCCCTGTGTAATTTTGTTTTGCAAAAGGAAAACAGAAAAACTTAAAGCCACAGGAAGGAAAAGAGTAAAGGATCTAGGAAGGTAAGTTGGAGATTTTTCCAGGCACATGTGGCTGTAACAGCAGGCACTCATGCTCTGGGAGCCCGTACCCTTCTGGCCCCTGGCTGGGAACTGTGACTGCAGAGGAGAGCTTACCCCAAATTGGCCTGGGGAATGGCAAATTGGGCTCATGGCCCAGAATCATGAGCCCTGTTCTGTGGGCTCAGAGTGGCAGCCCAAGGTCACTGTCAGCTAGGAGTTGACTTTGCTTCGGCAGCTATGAAATCCCAGAAGCCCATTCTCCTATAAATAGCCTGTGAACCCACGGGGTCCCTAAGGAAATGTACCTGTTTCTCTCTCTCTATAGACACTTCAGGCTGCATGTGCCTTTTGGTGAATGTTTTTTCTCTTCTAAGCTGATTTAACATTCACACGAGCACACAGGAAAGTGTCAGGATGCAGGAAAGCTGAGAGATACTTGCAAGATTGCCTGAGGCTATGTTCCCACAGAATCACCTCCCTGGGCATCATGGCAGTCTAGGAACAACCTCTCAACAGATAGCTACATTTTGCAAAATATTCTGTGTTCATGCTGAGCATCTGGCTCCAGGAGAGGGTGATGGGTTTCAAATGGATCCTGAAGGTCCCTGCATATAATAAGGCATTTCAAACACTCTGGGTTTTCTGTCTTAAGAATAGACTAGAATGATGTGGTATATTTATACAATGGAATACTACATGGCAATGAGAAAGAATGAAATCTCGCCATTTGTAGCAACATGGATAGAACTAGAGGGTGTTATGCTGAGTGAAATAAGTCAGGCAGAGAAGGACAAATACCCTATGTTTGCACATATAGGTGGATTAGGAGGAAGTTAATAGAAGACGATGTGGGAGAAGAAGGGGAAAAATAGTTGGGGAGAGGGAGGGAGGCAAATCATGAGAGACTCTTGAATGCTGAGAACAAACTGAGGGCTAATGGGGGTGGAGGAGAGGGGAAGTGGGGTGATGAGGGAGGGCACTTGTGGGGATGAGCACTGGGTGTTATATGTAAACCAACTTGACAATAAACTATTTAAGGGAAATAAAAGGAAAAAAGAATAGACTAGAATGAATAGCATCAGTACGTGTGGCCTTTTGGCATCTGGGTGGCTCAGAAGGGTGGGGATGTATTTTGTGTTGGTTTTTGGATGAGACCCATAAGGAGCAGTATTTCTCCCCACCCTTCTTGAACAGCAGCCAGCTCTCTTGCACTGTTGGTTTTCTCACCTCCATATTTGTTTATGAATTATCTGGAGAGGCGATTGTTTGAGCTTATTGAGATGGATAGTACCTAGAGTCACCTGAGAGAAGCCAGGCTGTGTCTACACAAGCAGAACCCTGTGGGAGAGCTCATGGGATAACTTAGAGCAAATCCCATATTTCTAGTTATTGAAGAAAGGAATTTTTTGGTTCTGAATTGATGAGGTTAGTTATCTACAGGAACCAAACCCACCAGGTAAGCAGTTGGCTCTTTATTTTGCACAATTTAAAAGAGATGACAGAGGTTGTAAGAATGTTAGGAATCAAAGTGTTGACCAGAAAACTCATAGAATAATCTTCAAAATAAGTATCACCAACATTTAAGACATTTTTATTTAAAAATCAGAAGACCTTTTGGAGGACTTTTTCCTCTTTTTGTTAAATTAAAATTTCTTGTTTTAACAGGCAATACAAAAACATGGTTTAAATAGAAGAAGGATGTAAAAGGGTAGACAAACTCCAACCCCCAATGTAACTATTTTTATTAATTGTATGTGTGTGCACTCACGTGTGTGTGTGTTCACCTATGTAGAGGGAGGGAGCATTATGTGCTGTGTCCTTCTAGTATTTAATTGTGGACATATAAATATATTTAAAATATATGTTCTTATTTTTCTTCTTCTTATAACCAAAAATACCTTACTGTTTCCATGTAACATTGTATACTGCAGATCTGTCCTTAGTACATAGGAATCTTCTCTCTTAGAGCTGCCTACTCTTCTTTGAGGTGGATGCAACAAGATTTATTAATCCAGCCCAACATAAATGTATATTTGTGTTATTATCAGTCTTTTACTATAACAGAGAATGATTCAAAGAGTCAACTTGGAAATCTGTCATAGGGGAAATTCCCAGAAGTCAGATTTCTGGGTGAAAAGTAAATGCATTTATAATTTTGATAGATATGAAATCTGTACCCACTGTCATTTTGGCATTTTGCCCTCCTACCAGCAAAGCCTGAGAGCATCATTTTCTGCTAGCCTCACGTGTTGTCAAACTTTGGAATTTTTGCCAATCTGATAAAGTGAGACATGTGACCTCAGTGTAGTTTTGATCTGAATTTCCTTTGAATAAGATCAAGAATTTTTTTCACGTTTCATATCTTTTCTTCTGTGAACTCTTTTTTCCTTCACCTTCTTTTCTATTGGGTTATTGGACTTCTCCTTCTTCTAGAATTTTTTTATGTATTAGGAAGATTAACCCTTCTTTATTATGTGTTCCAAATAGTTTGTAATATGTCTTTTTTAATGTTTGCTCATTTTTGAGAGAGAGAGAACGAGTGGGGAAGAGGAAGAGAGAGAGAGAGAGAGAGAGAGAGACAGAGGACTTAAAACTGGCTTCATGCTGACAGCAGAGAGCTGGATGTGGGGTTGGAACTCACAAACTATGAGATCATGACCTGATCCAAAGTCAGATGCTTAACCGACTGATCCACCCAGGTGCCCCTGTCGTTTATCTTTTGACTTTGTTTATAATATATTTTTCAACTTTCTGTTACAATAAATAAATCATCAAAAGAATAGTGTAACAATCACCTTTATATCCACCCTCTAAATTCAGCAGTTGAAGGCAGTTATCACCTTTGCTTAGCCGTGTGTGTGAACATGTACAAGTGTGAATTCATATGTATGGGCACATGAAGACATGGGTGCACATGTGTGTGAGCATGTGGATATAAACATAAGGCATAGATAGCACATCTCTTTAAACCCAAGCACTTGAGCATGCACGTCCTAAAAGAAGAGTATTTTCTTACATGGCTGTATCATTATTACATCCTTAATATCATCTAATATCTGTATTGCCCGTGATGGCTTTACTGTATGATTGTTTTTGATTTTGATATCTTTACATTAACTATTTTCTCAATTTTTTATGGCTACTGAATTTTTGAGTCTTAAAACAACTTTTGAAAGGCACCTGGGTTGCTCAGTCGGTTAAGCATCTGGTTTCGACTCAGGTCATGATCTCACAGTTCGTAGGTTCGAGCCCCACATTGGGCTCTGTGCTGACAGCTAACTCAGAGACTGGAGCCTGCTTCAGATTCTGTGTCTCCCCCTCTCTCTGACCTTCTCCTGCTCACGCTGTCTCTCTCTCTCTCTCTCTCAGAAATAAATATTTTTTAAAACATTTAAAAAAATTTTTTTTAAAAACAAAACTTTTGAGTTAGACCTTCCCATTCAAGGTTATAAAAAGCCTTGGATTTTTTTCTGTTCTTGAATATTTCTAGTACTTTTCAATAGTATCATTTTCTTACATTTGAGCCTGACACATTTGGAGCTTATTGTGGTATTTTCTGTGAGGGGTGAATCTAGTTTATCTTTTTCCAAATGGCTACTTGGTTGCATTAGTCTCCCTTATTATAAAGTCCATCTCTGTTGTCACAGATTTAAAATGCAGACTTTGTCAGACTCTTATTTCACATATGTTTGACTCTTTCTGGGATAACTCTTTTCCACTAGTCTGTCTTCCTTTCACTTTTAATTATTAGATGTTTAATTATTGGTTCCTTAGAGTACATTCATACCTCTTAAAGTTGGCCCTTCCTCATTTTNGAAAGTCGGACGCTTAACCGACTAAGCCACCCAGGCGCCCCTTCCTGTTTTTCATATAGACTTCAGAATTACTTGTTCAGAAAAATCCCCTCCTTAAAATTAAGATAGTATTCATATTTAATTGAGTTAATTAGTTAAAGGAAATTGACATCTTCTAACTTTTTTATGTTTATTTATTTATTCTGAGACAGAGAGAAAGAGCACACGTGCAAGCAGGGGAGGGGAAGAGAGAGAGAAAATCCCAAATAGGCTCTGCACCATCAAAACAAAGCCTGACATGGAGCCCAATCCCATGAACCATGAGATCACGGCCTGAGTCAAAACCAAGAACTGGAGACTCAACTGACTGGACCACCCTGGCACCCTGAGGGTTGACATCTTTTGGTGCTGAGTCTTCCTATCAAGAACATGGCATGTCCTTCCGTTTAAAAAGGTTTACCCTTGTATTCTTCAGGAGCATCTTGCAGTTTCATTCTGAAGGTTTATATAATTCTTGTTAAGTTTTTCCTAGATGTTTTGTCTCTTTTTATTGCTCCTGTTAATGACGTTGCCTTCCCTGTTATCTTTCAAATGAGAGTTCTTTGTGTATACAAAGATACTGATTTCTATATGTTAATTTTCTATCTTACTACTAAGAGTGCACACTTGTGTACTTGAATCATTGCGCAAAGGAAGGTGAGAGTGTGGAGCTTGCACTCAACTTGCCCTTTCCTGGTCAGGCAACATGGTCTTGGGGCTGTGACCACCAGAAAGAGGTGCCTTTTCTAAACATCTGCATAGATGGGGCACATTTTCCTCAGCTGAGCCAGGCATGGAAAAAACTAATGTCAGTCTTGCTTCTACCTGCCTGAACTATTGTTTCTAGCAACAGTTTTGGTTGATTCTCATGATTTCCTGGTTGCAGTGATACCATCCATCAACAGTGATAGTTTCATCTCCCTCTCAATTTTTATATATCTAATTTCTTTGTCATATCTAACTGCTTTGAATAGCATGACCATATAATATGAGTGGTTGTGATGACAGTGGACATCCGTGTTTTGTTACTGATGTTAGTAAGAATGCCTCTGATGTTTACCCACTTTTTCTTTTTTAACCATTTTAACCATTAGAACAATTACAGTAAACTACACATAACATAAAATTTACCATTTTAACCATTTTAAGTGTAAAATTTTATTAGCATTAATTACATGAATGTGCAAGGTATTGTGCAACCATCACCACCATATCTATCTCTGGAATTTTTTTCATCTAGCAAAACTGAAACTCTATACCCATTAAATACTAACTCATCATTTCCTCTATCCCCTAGTCTCTGACAACTACCATTCTATTCTCTGTCTCTATGAATCTGACTACTCTAGGAACCTCATATGAGTGGATCCATGCAATATTTGTCTTTTGTGACTGGCTTATTTCACTTAGTGTAATGAACTAAGTTCATCCATGTTGTAACATGTGTCTGAATTTCCTTCCTTGTAAGGCTGAATCATATCACATTGTATGGATATACTACATTCTTAGAGGGACCTTGGTTTCTCTTTTAAATATTGATGCAGATTTCCTCAATGAAACGTGTTTGTTCACTGCGGTTTGCACAGCACCTAGCATGGTGCCAGTCACCTAGTAAGCACAAAACAGATGTTTACTGGGTGAATAGATAGCAAGTCAATACCCAGCTGTGAGTAAAATTATGAAAGTTATGAAATTATGAAATAGGAATTTATCAAAGTTGTATCTTCTATGTGTATGCTGCTTTAAAAAGTATACTCAGGGAGCGCCTAGATGGCTCAATTGGTTAAGCATCTGATTTTGGCTCAAGTCATGATCTCAAGGTCTGTGGGTTTGAGCCCCACTTTGGACTCTGGGCTGCCAGTTCAGAGCCTGGAGCCTGCTCCAGATTCTGTCTCTCTATCCACACACCCCCCGCCCCCTGCCACCATTGCACTCTCCCTCTCTCTCTCTCACACTCTCTCAAAAATAAACATTTAAACCACGGGAGACTCTTGAATGTTGAGAACAAACTGAGGACTGATGGGTACAGGGGAGAGGGGAAGGGGGGTGATGGGCATGGAGGAGGGCACTTGTGGGGATGAGCACTGGGTGTTGTATGGAAACCAACTTGACAATAAACTATTAATAAATAAATAAATAAAAGTAAGAAAAAATTTAAAAAGTATACTCATTTTAGCTATACAATAGACCTTTGAGGTAAGAGTTATTGCTCATATTTTACCATTTATAAATGATACAGGTAAGAAAATTTAGGTTTAAGAACATTATATGACCAGCTTAAGGGTTTAATAAGTGACAGAGGTGGGAACAAAATCCATGGATTTGTCTCCAAGTTCAATAATTTTTTCTTCCCTCCCCCTTCTTATACAGTGAAATAGAACATATTTTCAGGAAATGCCTTCCTGTGCATGGATAGCTTAGTGAAGCCACTCCCAAAAATTAAAAAATGAAATATTCCAAGACCTCATCCTACTCCTGGGAAGAGATGCTGTGGGCTTTTCCAATTATATCTTTGTCCCAATTTTCTGGAGATTCTTCTTTTTGTTTTCATAGTTTTACCATCTGGATATAACTTCTAAACAATATAGTTTGTATATAGTTTTTGGCCTGTGTTTGAATTTTATATAAATGGAGTTATATTGTCTATTTCCTTTGGTCACACTTCTCTACCTTAACATTATGTTTGTGGGATTGATGCTTCTTATTGTGTATAGTTATAGTTTGTTGGTCTCATTGCTTATGTTATTCCTTTGTGCTTGCTATTGATTCATTTCATCACTGATGGATGCCTGGGTTGTTTCCAGTTTTTGGATCTTAGGACCAATGTTCTTTGAAATTGCTTTGTGTTAATCCAGACATACATGTGTATGTATATCTGTTAAGTTACACCTCGGTATGGAATTATTGAGTCCTAATGGTCTATGCCTCCTTGGCAGTGTGGGAGAGCTCATTGTGGGCCAAATCCTTCCAAAGTGACAGCTTGTTTTCCCTGGACTCAAAGTGGGAGGACCCAGCTCCCATCTCCTGGGTCCTTTCTCCCTCTCTGGATGGTCCCTCTTCTGGTTTAAGGTGCTAAACACCCTCATGATTCCATCAGCCAAAAAGCTACATCTTCAGTGAGACGGCAGTGCCTTTAGTCATTGGCCTAGGCATGCAGCATCATTTAAAGAGTCTGGTCAGTGAGATGGGTTATATCTAAGACCAGAGCAGGAAAGGTGCCTGTGGAGACATTTAGTGAATTTGGAAACTAAGTTGGACTGGGACAATGCTTGTTTTCCTTTGCTGTTTGTTTGTTTGTTTTTAAGTATTTTCTCTGTCAGGCTTAGTCACCCCTTGCTGTCTCCATGTGGCTGTATCATGAAATGGATTAGTCTCTGATTAAAGATCACTCTGGAGACCTTCTGCTCATAGTTTTCTGCTAAGTGTCTTTGGACTATCTGAACTTTGCCTCCTCGGGTGTCCTGGCACCTCCAGGCAAGTAGTGCCCTCTTTAAGTCCTTGGAGTCTTATATCTCCTCTCTGTTGTTTCATAGGACATTAGCCCTCATCCACTCTGCAACTGAATTTCTCCAGAAATCTCTCCAACATTGTTTGCCAAGATGCTCCTTTAACACAAGCATGAGTGGGAGACCTGGTGCAAACTCACATTACAGCCCCAAGAGCCTGTAAGAGTAAGAAGTTAAGGTGGCAAAAGGAGGACAGGATCTCTGAGGACTTGGGGGTGGGGAGCTTCAAGACAGGTAGAAGGAAGCAGAGAAGTAGAGGCAGCTCAAAATTTTACTAGAGCGTACTCACACACACTCCAACTAAAGATTGAATTCTGCTTGCTCTTCTACTCATCTCCATGTCATGACTGGGAGTCAACAGATAGTTTGTCCTGTATCTTTTTTTTTTTTAATTTTTTTTAATGTTTTATTTATTTCTAGGAGAGAGAGAGAGAGAGACAGCGTGAGCAGGGGAGGGTCAGAGAGAGAGGGAGTCACAGACTGAAACAGGCTCCAGGCTCTGAGCCGGCAGTCAGCACAGAGCCCGACGCGGGGCTCGAACCCACGAACCGCGAGATCATGACCCAAGCGAAAGTCAGACGCCCAACCGACTAAGCCACCCAGGCGCCCCTAGTTTGTCCTGTATCTTGTATCCTTATACCACAGATGAGTATAAATCACAGATGGATATGCAACCCTAACCAAATCTGAACAATTATTGTGTTTATGAAGATTTCTTTCTAAGGCTGAAAAGTGGACGTAGATTAGCAAGATTCTGGCAGAACTTTAGCTCACCAGGGTGCAAGATTTCTATAATGGTCCCTGGTTTTAACAACAAAGCATGGCAGTACTTAAAGGGCACCTTCAAGCCCGGCAGAACCTCATGTAATCAAATGCCTCTTCTTCTAAATATGTTGGCTAAGGGAGTTCTCCCTACACTGGTTTCATCACCTAATATAAAATTGTAGCTTATTGTTCTCAGTCAGCATAGCACTATTTAAAAAAAACAGAGAGAGAGAGAGACTCAGGAGAGCTGTTTCCAGCGGAAACATGGGTAATCCACTTCTAAACTACTCCAAAGAATGGTCATATTAGTGTACCTAAAAACGACTTTTTCTCAGATCATTGATTTCAAGGATAGAATATGGCAAGTAACTCTTCCATATGTTTTTGCATTTTCCAAAAAAATTTAGAATACAAGGTTATGTGTTTCAGGGAAGGATAGGTTCAGGCTCATTGAATGGAAGAGGAGGACAGACATACTATACCCGGAGAGTATAGCTCTTGACTCTGCGTAGCGCTTAGTGCTCCAGACAGGGTGAGGAGGCTCACAGAAGAGCAGCACCAAGGGAGAGGAGAACTTCAGTGACCCTCTGGTGTCATCCACAATCTCTTTGCTCTGTTGGACTCTCCACCCTTGCAGATCCTTTAGTCTTGGAGGCTAATCTTCAGAGTCACTCACACCTCAAGGGTGGTTTGTTCAGCCATCTGATTTTCTTCCTTGAATTGGGGGAGCTAGCCTAGCAGAAGGTCACCAAAGATTACTGCAGTGGGAAGGGGGAGGGAAGGGAGGTACAAGGAAGATGGAAAAGAGCTCAGTGAGGAGAGATGGAGAAAGTACACCCGCACCAGTAAGGGCTCCTGCATACTGTTCTTGGGCCACTTTTGCTTAAGCTTGTCACCCTCTGTGGGACCATCTCTCTGACAGCTGACTTTGCTAATCCCAGTACAGGCAGGCCAGCAACCACAGTCCCTGGAGGCTGCAGATCATAAATATATTGTTGGCTCTTTGGCCAAAAGCCCGGGTGTGGTCTGCAGCTGCCCAGGTCCCATTCCTGGGGAGAATGGAAACCTTCTTCATGGGGGAGGCCTTGTGATTATTTTTAGGTTGTTCTTGCCCTGGTTGACTTATAGCCGCTGCACTTACTCAGTGTTGCATGTTATTGACCCTCCCTTCATTGCTCAACCTTTAGCAGCCTATAACTCAACTTTGCGGCTCTTTTCTGGAAGACTTCCAATGTCTCAATGTTCTTCTGAACTTGGGGTGCTCCAAACTGTCTGCGGTCTTCTTAAAGGCTGAACTAAGGTTGGGATCTGCAGAATAAAGAAAGCCTTGTTACATCTCAGGCACACAGTGTCTGGCCTCTTTGTATACACCCAGTGTATCATAAGTTTTTTTAAAAGTCCTTTTTGTGACTACATTACTTCATATATTTATAAGTACTTCTCTATTCATTGATACACCTAGATCTTTCCTGGAATCTTTGCTTTCCCCAATTCATCTTCCTATTGTTTCTCTATAGTATCTGTCACAGGAGCAGAAATTAACTAATAATAATGTGGCCACTCTTCTTTCCAGGGGCATTTAATGTGGTAAGAATGCTTTTCCCAGGCAAAGACATGTCTAACATGCATTCTCTTTTCAGCTTGGGAGATGGATGCACTTCAGCCCAAGCTCTCTTTGCCTAGAGGGGCTGCTATATTTAAGCGCAACATCTTTCTAGAAATCAGAAAAATTGAATTCTGATTTCAAAGCAAAGAGAGATCCCTCTCTCTCCAGTTATGAGAGATAGGGCTATTTGCTACCCATATTATTAATTCCTCTTGCATCTATTTTGCGCATTTGTTCCAATATATTATCTGATCTTTTTTTCTCCTGCCTCTTGCAAATTACAAGATAAAATCATGGAGTCTTAGACTGGGAAGCTTACAAGGGCTAATTTTAGGGATCAGACACCTAAGCCCCAGATGAGCTGCAACTCGACCACAGTCATGATTACTTACAAGCAGACTGACCATAGCCCAGGAAGGGTAAGCTTTCCCCACCATTCTCCAAGCAACAAATAAATGGCCAATGGATCTGGATGTCAGCAAGAACTCTGTGGGCATTTTCCCCAAATCTCATTCTCAATTTATGAAGAGGGAATTTGTATGAATTTTCCTGCACATGGCTACTAGGCTTAAATTCATCATACCTTGCTTAGCCTTTGTGGAAAGAACTGTGGTCAAAATCTGACTAATTCATCAATGGATTTACGGTCTGTTCAAAGTCTATGCAAGAAATGGAAAGAACCGTGGCCATGAACAGCAGGATTTATTTGGTACGAGGTGGTTACCATAGAGGGACTCTACAATTTGTTGGCTAATGAGGTTTTTGAAATGGTGGAATTTTGGACATGTGGCATTATTGTTTTTGGAGAGATGGTGGAATACCCCACTCAATTATCTGTTGTGCTTGGATGAGTAATAAATTCCAGCAAAGAAATGCAGAAAACAGAATGGTAGTTTTTCTTCTTGAAAATGTTGGATGGTACTTTAATCCTTCCCACCCTCCTCATGTCCCACCCATTTTTTCCTGTGGTTTCTTCGAGTTGTTCAAAACAATGATTTTTCTACATGAAATAATAATACATAAATGTAAGACTAAATGCCACCAATGGCTTTTAACGTCAGGTTGCTCTGTGCCTAAATGCTGGCTTCACTTCTAAAAGCTGGGTAGCAAATCATGAGAGACTCTTGAATGCTGAGAACAAACTGAGGACTGATGGGGGTGGGGGGGGAGGGGATGGGGGGTGATGGGCATGGAGGAGGGCACTTGTGGGGATGAGCACTGGATGTTATATGGAAACCAATTTGACAATAAACTATTTAAAAAAATAAAAGCTGGGTATCATCGTTGAATGCTGGGCATCTAGGATGTCTGGGCCCAAAATCTCTGAGTGTTCATTCTTGCATTTGCCCTCAGGATTCACTCCTCCTTCTTTCCAGGGACATCTTGACACAAATGGTATCTAAGATTCTCTTTGTCCTTTCTAGTACAGTTGTTTCTTACTTACACTTAAAGACCACAATTTGAAAAACTAATGTTAGGCTTTGAGATATTTCCAAATACTTTGACAGCTATACTCAATTAAAAAAAATTTTAAATATGTTTTTATTTATTTTTGAGAGAGGGAGAGAGAGAGAGACAGCATGAGTGGGGGAGAAGCTGAGAGAGAGAGGGAAACATAGAATCGGGAGCAGGCTCTTGGCTCTGAGCTGTCAGCAGTGGGGCTTGAACTCACAAACTGAGATCATGACCTGAGCTTAAATCAGCTGCTTAACTGACTGAGCCACCCAGTCACCCCAGCTATACTAAATTTTATAACCATTTATTTCTTTCCCTCTGGTGGCCATTTAAAAATATTCTTCCTTTTTTGGGACTTGGGACTTTTCCCTGGACCCATGCAAACACTGCATGTAGTAAGTAGGAAGGCTCCAGACCCAGGGGAAGGAAGTGAGTGTGTGGCAGCTCCAGGTTGCAGGGGTGGCTGGGATAGGGTGCTGGCTGCCTCAGATTGCTCACCCTGCAAGTCGGCTCCATAGCCCATGATTAATGACATAGGACCAGCCAAAGGGCTCAACTTCACTTCCAGGGCACAAATTTCCACATCACAAATGTTTCCCAAAGTTGACCTGCAGTGATAAGAGGCTCCTGCAGTTCAGGAGTGGACAAATGGGCACTCTGTTATCACACACTGTCCCCATTCAGGGCCCTGGCTGCAGGCTCAGGGAGACCAGGGTGGCGAGTGTCCTAAGAGGAACTGAATGACCCTTCATCCCTTCAGGAGATGTTTCCTAGCCCTGAGTCCTTGGTGAAGCTGGAGGGGCAGCTGGTTCCGAGCAGTGCCAGAGGGAATGTCCGGCCAAAGCGCTGATGCAGAGTGCTGTTCAGTGTTAAGTGTGGATCATCAGGAGCAGCCCCTTCCCTGGACCCTGTGGACTGTTTGCTTTTTGCCTAATTTATTTGTTAAGCATGACTAAAAATGCGTCTTAAAAGATTTTCTCAAAGACTCTCAAGTAGATTTAACACTTTTGCATCTTCATTGCTCTAGAAAAGTATGTAGCCTATGTTCCATTGTCTCCAGCACAAGGTTGTCAAACCTCAGAACTTCTGGAAGCCTGGCATGGCTGCTGTGTGGAGAGGAAACCAGACAGCTCACCTTGGAGGCTGCTGCTTACAGCCCACCAGCCAGGAGGCTGCAGGAAGTGGGCCCAGGGTAGCCTCATCTTCCATTTACAGGAGACAAGGAACAGAGATTTTTTAAGTGTGATGTCTTGACTTTTGTATGCTGGCAACTAATTCAACTCCTTTTTAAAAATTTTCACTCATTTATTTTATTGGAGCAAAATATATATAACCAAGTTTACCATCTTAACCATTGTTAAAGCTCTGTAATGTTAAGCATATTCACATTGTTTTACAATAGATCTCTGGAACTTTTTATCTTGCAAATCTGCAGCTTTGTGCCCATCAAACAACTCCCCATCCTCCTTTCCTCCCAGGCCCTGGGAACTACCATTCTTCTATCCCCATGAATTTGACTACCTCATATAGGTGGCAATTAAAAAAAAAAAAAAAACCCAAATGATTCAGCAAGACCATTTGGGATCTATTTGCTTTTTGCCAGTTCTTTCTAGAATCCTTCCATGGTGCCAATGAGAGACAGCAGATGTTTATTCCTGAAGAGTTTCTTTTCTTTTCTTTTCTTTTTCTTTTCTTCTTTCTTTCTTTCTTTCCTTCTTTCCTTCCTTCCTTCCTTCCTTTGGATTGGAGATGCATTTTTTTAAGAGCTTGTTTTCTTAAGTTACTGTAGTTAAGTAATTATTCAGTTAAGTTACCCACTGAACAATGATCAATTCTGAGCCTGGTGTCTGCTCCTCCAACTACTCTTTTTTCATTTATTGTCAGGACTGGTTGTTCTGCATATCATTTCATAAACTGACCTCAAAGAAATACACACCAAGGCACCAGGCTTGCTCTTAAGATAATAGTGCGATAGAATTTGAGAGATAAAAGCCCCTTAAGTAAGGAAGTAAGTCCAAGTATGAAAGTATTGTAGAAATCATTAGGTAATTGATATACTCAAGACTTTAGGAGTGTTTAGCAGGATTTCCCTACTGTACGATGTCGCTATGATATAGATAATGTTGTCATCCTGTATTGTGCCTTTGGTGTTTCTCTTGTAGAAGGAATTGTAGGCTGGTAGACTGACCTTGAATATGGCATTTCAGATATTTTTCACAGCTAGGGATCCTAAACCCCAGGCTGTGACCCTTCAGCATTGGGGATCATAACTAAAAATTAAAAATGAAGTTTTAATTTCCTTTCCCATTGGGACCAGAAGTTCAGAGAAAATGAAGCTGGCAGATGGCTCATTGGCAGCCTCCTTTCAGACCTCACCCAGAAACATCTTTCACAAACCCTGTTGAAATGCACACGTTAATCATCAGAACTGCATTTTCCAATTGTGGGGAGCCACAGCCCTGCTTTCCCATCAGAACAAGGCTACCATTTTATTCTCAATCATGAGCTGGACGTGGACAGTGCTGTCTTTTCCTGCACAGGCTGAGGTCTGGGTATGAAGAAAGGTTTCAAAATAGGGCATCCGGGTTTGCCGTTTTTGGAAAGAGAGCTTTTGGTGCTCCTGGAATCCCTTTCTTTTTGAAAGCGAGAACACGAAGGCTGAAATCCTGAGTCTGTGGCCTCTGAGGACCTGTGCGGGAGTCAGTGTTATGACTGGGCTGAGGTCCCAACTTCATGATGCTGTGGGGATTTTGGCTCCCTTCCTGATAGAGCAAAATTATTGCCCAAATCTTCTAGTTTCTCAGGTAGAAATGATATCTCCTGTGAGAATGTAACTCAAGGGGCTCTTTCCCCATTTTTTCTTTCTTTTTGCTGCTCACAGCTTTAAACTATGGGGGAACTGTCAGCTTCTTGTGTTTTCTAAAAACCAGACTTGCACTTTTAAACATTTCCCAGGGGAACATTGGGCCACAGTCTGCATTAGCTGTGAGGTGACATGGTGTGGTGGGTTGACAAAGAGCCTGGGAACTTGGAGGTTGTGAGTTTTATAGTCCCATTTCTGCTCCCTCATGGAAACCCGCGGGGTCTATTAAAGGCCTGGATTCCCACACCCATAGAGAGGGGCAGACAAGGAGAGGAGGCTCAGAGCAGGGGTGTACAGTCCCAGAGAGAATGCCAGGCTCCTTCTGTGTTGGTGGGTGGTTATCACCCCAACAACACAGGGCAAGCTCAGGGCCTTAACACGAGCTCTGCCTGAGTGAGTAGTGGGGGTTCATGTTGAGATAAAACTCTAGTGATGGGGATTAGGAGGAAAGGAAGTCATGTTTATTGAGTTTCTAACCAGAGACCACGATTAACACTTCAAGGTACAGAGAGAAGAGACCTAGGGAACTCAAATACTAAGTCATCCTTCCCTGCATTTTCCAGACACATAAAAGACCCTGGGAAGAAATTGCTGTATCTTTTCCACAGATGAGGAGTCTGAGATTCAAGAGAAGTACAGGACCCAGGACAGGGTTGGGACTTGGCCCAGGTCTGTAAGAACTAAAGTCCTCATGTTTTCTGCCACAAGAACTGTCTTCTAGAGCTAGTGAGAAAAATTTCAGAACAGAGAAATCTATTACTATCTGATGAGGGAATCATCATTCATAATTGAGACTTTCCAGAACACAGCCTGTGGCCATCAGCTGATTATAGGAAAAGGATAAGGCTCACCGTGTATAGAAGGTCCATGGTGGGTGTAGTTGGGAATGGATGACTCTGGGCCATAGTGTTGGTGGGGGAAGGCTTTAATGGGAGGGATACAGTCAGAGTGAGGATTACGTCTGGTAACTTTCTCCTGTTCCAGACCGTGAGATTTGGCTCTGGTTTGAGGATGCACAAGAATCAGTCCAAGGTTGCTTTACTCTGGTTTCCTCTTGAAAGAAGAAATAAATAGTGGAAAGATTATAAAGAAGCCAGGGATGCAAGCAGTGGCTGTGGTCCTCCCTTGCCCCTGCATAGCTTCTCAGAATGGAGTTCCCTAGCTTTGGCAGGCTGCTCCATGTGTGTTGCTTGCCAGTTTGGAGGACACAGCAAGGACAGCATGTATTTGTTGCACAAATCTGGTGCTTCTTTTGGGAAGATTTGAACAGCTAAGATTGATGTGAATGGTGGGAGCTGGCACCTGGGCTGAGAAGACTTGATGGCTGAGTTCACCTGAGTCTCTCAGGAAGCTTGGGCTTCCTCACAGCATGGTAGCCTTGGGCTACTTGAGGTTAAGGATGGCATAGGGCTCCTAGAGCACATCTTTAGTGAACAAAGCAGAATCTGCATAGTCTTTTATGATCTAGCTTTGAAATTGCTCATTTTTATTGTTTATCTTTAAAAGAAAGTAATATATCCCAATACAGATTGGTATTAAATGAAAATTATTTTATATTCCCCTTTACCTTTTAATGCACAGTTTCCTCAGTATTCTTCCCTAGCAGTTACTATGCTTACATGAGCACAAACAATTGATTCATTTCTGGAAAGGTGGTGTGAGAGACTCTGAGGATCTCAGCATAAAAGCCATAATTGGTGAAAATCAATTTTTTAAAGCTTCAAACTTTAAAATCGCTGGAAAATGTCCTAAGAGCATACAGTAAATGAAGAAATATTAATTCAGGAAGTTCTACTAAATCTTGGTAAGAAAAGGAAGATTCTGTGACACTCAAGCCACAATCTGCTCACCGTATCAGCTCAGCTTAATGGAAGCTACTTTCCAGGTGAGTGTGCCCAAGATCATAAGTTTTCCTGTCTTACCAGCTTCCAGCCAAGGGTTATTTTGTCTTTCTAGGTGGGAAGGACCATGAGTGCTTCTCATGTCCCCTGGTTCTGTGTTAAATAGGCTGAATTCCAGGTTAGTGTAACTGAGGTTGAGGACTGAAGTTGAGGATTGAAAGAAGAGACTTTTGATCACAGAATGATCAAAAGTAGCAGGCCATAAGTACTAGGGCTCCATTTGTCCTCACTCCAACTTATTTATAAAGTGGAGATTTCATGCTGGGAGAGGCAAGGTAAAAAGACCAGAGACAACTGCCCCTGCCCTTCATGCTGCTCAGAGAGAAGCAAGTCATTACTCTTGCCCCCAGCTATGGAGCCTTTTGAAAGATTTTTACTGACAGGAGATGTAGGCCTTAAGAAAAGAGAGTTCTGAAGTTCTCTCCAAATGACCTGACTTTATTTGGAATGCGGGTGGGGGCAGAGTTCAGGTCTAAGAGAACTCTCAAAAACAATAGAGATTCTGGTGGTAGGCAATTAACCGAAGGCTGGTAGCTCCATGAGAGTGACCTAAAGTGTAGGACAGCTGGTTTATCAGAGAGAATCAAGGAAAGGCTAAGAAGAGCCCTTTCAGGGGCAAAACAAATCTTATTGACTAGCCTGAAAAGCTTCCCCTGGAAAAGGATCTGAATTTAATTGAAACTATGAAGTAATTTATGCACCAAGGCATTATCAAAAATAGTACAGCCATCAGCAGGCAATTAGTAGAACTTAAGAGCTGGATATGAGATCAACAGAGACAGACAGCCTAACAGATAGATCAGGGAGAGAAACAGTGAAAGAGAGACCTGCTAAAATTAGTCATCCCAGGGTGACTAGCCTGTGCTTTCTGAGGAGCAATATCAGAGACTACACAGAGGAAATACACCTTGCTGTTTTAGACCAGCCAAATCACTAAACAAATACACAAGCAAATGGCAACAACAAAACCAACAATAATCCCCAGAAAGAGGGGAGAATCAGTATCCTGAGTTGCTATAATACATTATTTTAAATGTCCAGTTTAAGATTCTCTCTCTCTCTCTCTCTCACTCACTCTCTCTCTTTCTCTCTACCTTTCTGCCCCTCTCCCAAGGTGCTCTCTCTTTCTCTCTAAAAAATTTTTTTAAATGCTGAATCCTAGAAAGATTAATAATTGATTTATCAATAGTAACAGTGGAGGCCAGAGGGCAATGGGATGTCCTATTCAAAGTACTAAAATTAAAAAGTAAACAAATCTTATATCTAGCAAAACTATCTTTCAAAAAGGAAGATAAAACAAAAACATAGATGAACAAAAACTAAGAGATTTCATTACAGAAATCTGGCAGAACTGCTTCACAAGAAATACTAAAAGGACATTTTTTAGGTTGAAAACAAGTGACCCAGACAGAATTTGAATTCACATGAGAAATCAAGGAGTACTTGTAAAGGTAGTT
>NW_027530974.1:413316-422221 GCF_008692635.1 Crocuta crocuta | reverse complement strand
GTACATGAAAAGGTAGTTATAAATATTATATATTAATATAATATATTTATAATATTATAATTATTAAATAATTATAATAGACCCCAATAATGCATATTTTTCCTTTTATTATTTAAAAACAGCTTGTATAAACTTGTCACATATAACTTTTGGCTCCCTTAAAACTTAACTAATAGCCTACTGTTGGCCTGAAGCCTTACCAATAACATGAACAGTTGATTAACAAATATTTTGTATGTTATATGTATTATATATTGTATTCTTACAATAAAGTAAGCTAGAGAAAATAAAATGTTATGAAAATCATAAGAAAAAAATCATAAGAGAAAATACATTTGCAGTCCTATACTGTATTCATATAAAAACAAAATCCATATATAATAGGAGGACATGAAAATGTTACACTTAAAGAACAGTATGTAGTGAAAGCAGTAAATTTAGTGTGTTTTAACATAACAAATAGAAATACGACTTGTACTAGAAACAATGAGGTTTTTTTTTAATGTTTGTTTAGTTTTGAGAGAGTGCAAGTTGGGGAGGAGGAGACAGAGTGGGACAGAAGATCCAAAGAGGGATCTTTGCCGACAGGGGTGAGCCTAATGTGGGGCTTGAACACAAGTGGAAAAATCATGACCTGAGCTCAAGTTGGACTCAACCTACTGAGCCACCTGGGAACAATGAGTTTTTGTAAGACAATGTGACTGAATACCATTTGCCATGATGTGGATTTACTTAATGAAGACTTCAGGTATTAGGTTTTCCCTCCCATCCCAACCCCCCCAAAAGTAAAAACAAACAGGTAAATCCCATCATTGCGAATATTGTTAAACATTGTTGCTATTTTTCTACCCTGGTGTATGGCCAGGGTATGTAAAGAAGCTAGTTTATCTAGTTATAATAAATTATCTACAAGAAAAAATAAAATAAAATAAAATAAAATCCATGTATAAATGGAACTGTGTAGTTCAAACCCATGTTATTTAAGAGTCAACTGTAATAGTATTGGTGAGCTAATGACATATAAAATGTAAGTGATTGTGAGCAAAGCTACATTAGTGTAAGGAAATAATGCCAGTTGGTAACTGGTATCCATAGGAACAAATGAAAAGAGCCACATATGGTAAATCAGAAGGATAAAATAACAGACTCTATAAATAAAACTTTCTGTCCTCTCCACTCAACTTCTTTAAAAGACATAAATTTATATAAGCTAATAATTAGAACAATGTATTGTTTAGTTTATTTCAAACTAAACAATACATTGTTCTAATTATTAGATACCTATATTTCTAATTATATATGTATAATATATGTATTATGTATTGATATATTATATATACATATATAATGTATAATTATATATTATATATTTTAGTTATATATATAACTTATAGAAATAAAAAGGATTAGAAGGGAATATTATCAACAACAATGTGCTAACAAATTTGATTACTTACATGAAATAGATGAATTTCTAGGATGCTCAAACTACTCAAACTGACTCAAAAGAAATAGAAAATTTGAACAGACCTATATAAAGCAAAAAGATTGAGTTAGTAATTTAGAAACTCCTCATGAAGAAAAGCTCAAGCCCAGACTTTACTTTAGAACTGTCTAAACATTTAAAATAGAGTTAATAGAGGCAAGAATATGCAATGGGAAAAAAGATAGTCTCTTCAACAAATGGTGTTGGAAAAACTGGATAATAACATGCAAAAGAATGAAACTTTACCACTTTCTTATACCACACACAAAGATATACTTAAGAAGGATTAAGGACCTAAATGTGAGACATGAAGCTATAGTAAAGAGCACAGGCAGTAATTTTTCTGACTTCAGCCATAGCAACATTTTTCTAGATATGTCTTCTGAGGCAATAGGAACAAAAGGAAAACTAAACTATTGGAAATATATCAAAATAAAAAGCTTCTGCACAGCAAAGGAAACAATCATCAAAACTGAAAGACAATGGGAGAAAATATTTGCAAATGACATATCCCATAGAGGGCTAGTATCCAAAACATATAAAGAACTTATATAACTGAACACCCAGAAAACAGTCCAATTTTTAAAAAATGGGCAGAAGAAATGAACAGACATTTCTCCAAAGAAGACATACATGTGGCCAACAGACACATGAAAAGATGCTTAACATTACTCATCATCAAGGAAATACAAATCAGAACTACAATGAGATGTCACCTCACACTTGTCAGAATGGCTAATATCGAAAACACAAGAAACAACAAGTGAGGATGGAGAAAAAGGAACCTCTGTGCACTGTTGGTGGGAATGCAAACTGGGGCAGCCACTGTAGAAAACAGTAAGGAGGTTCCTCAAAAAGTTAAAAATACGATTCAGTTATTGCACTACTGGGTATTTACCCAAAGAATACACAAACACTAATTTGAAAAGATATATGCACCCTGATGTTTATTGCAGCATTATTTACAATAGCCAAATGATTAAAACAGCCCAAGTGTCCATCAATAGATGAATGGATAAAGTTGTTGTCACACACATATACATACACAATGCACACACGCACAAAATGGAATATTATTCAGCCGTAAAAATAGTGAAATCTTTCCATTTGCAACAACATGGATAGATCTAGAGAGTATAATGCTAAGTGAAATAAGTCAGTCAGAGAAAGACAAATACCATGTGATTTCACTGATATGTGGAATTTAAGAAATAAAACAAACAAACAACAACAAAAGAGACAAATCAAAAAACTGACTTTTTATTGTAGAGAACAAACTGATGATTACCAGAGGGGAGGTGGATAGGGGGATGGGTGAAATAGGTGAAGGGCATTAAAAGTACACAATGAGCTTATCACAATGAGCATTGAGTACTGCATACAATTGTTGAATCACTATATTGTACACCTGAAACTAATAAACACTTTATGTTAATTATACTGGAATTAAAATAAAATAAAATAGGGTTAATACAATTTGTTCCCAAAAAAGGGAAGGAAAATTACCAACCCATTCTATGAGGCCATTATTACCCTTAAGGCAAAAGTTTACAGTCATCACAAAAAGAGAAAATCTCTGTTATGATTATAGATGCAAAAATCCTTAACAAAATACTTGCAAATTGAATTCAGCAACATATGAAAAAGATTGCATACCATGCCAAGTGGATTTATCCAAAAATTTTTGGTTTAAACATAAAAAAATCTATGAATACAGTATACCATATCATTGCAATGAGGACAAAAACCACATCGTCATCTCAACAAATTTAGAAAAAGCATTTGAGGAGGAGGCAAGATGGCGGAGAAGTAGGGAGCTCTGTACATTTTACTCGCCCTCATCTCTCAAATGGAGAAGGCCTGAAGTCATAGGAACCCTTACAGAATCCAGGAGTTTGGGAGGAAACGGAGACAGAGTCTGCTGAGTAAACCTTATAGCATGAGTGCGCACTGGGGAAGATAAAAACAGGTGGGGACGGAGACACAGAGGAAGGCGGGGGAATCCCCCTTTGCGGGGAGCTGTGGTAAATCTAGGGGAGAAAATAAGAGTGGCTGAAACTGCTCAAGACATTGTCCCTGTCACTGGAGAAGAAAAAAACCTCCGCTTGGGACACAGAGGGATCTGGTTCCCTGCTGTCCCACTGACACTAGGCGGGATGCGCTCCTCCCAGCGACCCCGGGTGAAACTGTGCCTTGCTCGCCAGTCTGACCTGGAGCAGCGTGTTCCAGTTCGATCCCCAGGGGGAAGGCGAGAGGCTTGAAACTGCTCTGAGGGACTCGCCTGTGACTTTATATTTTGGGCAATTTCAATGGGGTGCGCGAACTGAGATCTGGAAATGAGGCCTGGCTTGGGATATAGAGCACAGCCCACCTTGGCTACGCCCCCGGCATAGGGAGATCACACCCAAAAAATGAGTTGCAATGCTTGATTCGAGAAGGGACTGGCACACTGTCACTTTTCTCCCCACAACCACCAAGGCAGGACTCCTGCAGGACACACTGGACCAAACCACGCCCATCCCTATTAGCTGTCCTCTTATTCTTTTTTTTTTTTTTTTTTTTACCAGAGCCGGGGCAAGACCAACATGGATGCACTGCCCTGATTAATTCTGGTCACTGGCTTGCTTCAACAGCCACATTTCATCCATTCTCTAGATGTAAATTCTACACCTCCACCGCAACCTTTTTATCTCTTTCTCTCTGGAGTAATCAGACTATATAGTTTCTCTGAGTAGCATTATCGTCATTTCTTTCACCTCCTCTCCAACCATATTCCCCTCTTTCTCTCTTTGAATTAAGCCTCTTAGTATTTCTGCCTGCTTATTTCATTTCCAATTTCGCTTCATCCCTGCCCTGTCATTTCTCTCTTTCTCTATGCTCTTCCACCAGCATTGCATACACCCGGCTATTTATTTGTAGCTGGGAATTCTGGTTCTATGCTTTAGACTGTCCTTTGTCTATTGGGTTTTTTCCTTTTCCTTTTCTTTTCTTCTTTTTTCTTTTTTGCGTATTTTTATTTCTTATTATTCATCTTCCCTCCTTCCTCTTTTCTTTTTTCTTTTTCATTTTCCCTTTCGGTTTCTGTGTTTGTTGGATTTCTCTATGTGTTTGTGTGCCTTTGTTCCCTGTGTGTTTGTCTGACTGTTTTCTATTCCAGGGCTACCTCAAGAAACAAGCCAAAGTACGCATGGTGGAGAGTCCCAAATACCACTACAAGTAGGGAAATAAAATAACCGAGGTCTCAAAAAGAGAGACCAAGAGAGACCAAGAGACACCATTCAAAGAACACTTTCTGAATGGACAGGCCCTGGACAGTCAACGAGCCTTCTTTGTGACAGCAGCACTCACAGGTGCTGAGTGCATAACAAGCTTTTAAAACTAACAAAATATAGAAAGCTAACCAAAATGACGAAACAGAAGAACTCTCCTCCAAAGAAATTCCAGGAAGAACTGACAGCAAAAGAACAGCTAAAAACAGATATAAGCAACATAACTGAACAAGAATTTAGAACAATAGTCATAAAGTTAATCTCTGGGCTTGAAAAAGGCATGGAAGACTTCAGAGAAACTATTGCTACAAAGACTATGGAGCTTCAAAATAGTTGTGATGAATTTAAAAATGCTATAAATGAGAAGCATAATAAAATGGAGGCTTCCAATTCATGATTAAAGAGGCAGAAAGGAGAATAAGTGACTTAGAAGACACAATTATAGAAAAAGAGGAAGCCGAGAAAAAGAGAGATAAACTAATACAGAAACACAAAAGGAGGGTTTGAGAGCTCTGCGATACAATCAAACAGAATAATATCCATATCATAGGACTTCCAGAAGAGGAAGAAGGAGGGAAAGGCACTGAAGGAGTCCTTGAACAAATTATAGCAGAGAACTTCCCCAATCTGGGGAAGAAAACAGATGTTGAAATCCAAGAGGCACAGAGAACTCCCCTCAGACGTAACTTGAATTGATCTTCTGCACACCACATCATAGTGACACNAAATGACGAAACAGAAGAACTCTCCTCCAAAGAAATTCCAGGAAGAACTGACAGCAAAAGAACAGCTAAAAACAGATATAAGCAACATAACTGAACAAGAATTTAGAACAATAGTCATAAAGTTAATCTCTGGGCTTGAAAAAGGCATGGAAGACTTCAGAGAAACTATTGCTACAAAGACTATGGAGCTTCAAAATAGTTGTGATGAATTTAAAAATGCTATAAATGAGAAGCATAATAAAATGGAGGCTTCCAATTCATGATTAAAGAGGCAGAAAGGAGAATAAGTGACTTAGAAGACACAATTATAGAAAAAGAGGAAGCCGAGAAAAAGAGAGATAAACTAATACAGAAACACAAAAGGAGGGTTTGAGAGCTCTGCGATACAATCAAACAGAATAATATCCATATCATAGGACTTCCAGAAGAGGAAGAAGGAGGGAAAGGCACTGAAGGAGTCCTTGAACAAATTATAGCAGAGAACTTCCCCAATCTGGGGAAGAAAACAGATGTTGAAATCCAAGAGGCACAGAGAACTCCCCTCAGACGTAACTTGAATTGATCTTCTGCACACCACATCATAGTGACACTGGCAAAATATAAGGCCAAAGAGAGAATTCTGAAAGCAGCTAGGGAGAAAAGGTCCCTAACATACAAAGAAAAGCCTATCAGAGTAGTGACAGACCTATCTACTGAAACCTGGTAGACCAGAAAGGAATGGCAGGAAATCTTCAATGTGATGAGCAGAAAAAATATGCAGCCAAGAATGCTCTATCCAGCAAGCCTGTCATTCAGAATAGAAGGAGAGAAACATCTTCCCAAATAAACAAAAATTGAAAGATTTCGTCACCACTAAACCAGCCCTACAAGAAATCCCGAGGGGGACTCTCTGAGGGAAATGTTGCAAGGAACACAAGATACCAGAGACATCACCAGAAGCATAAATTCCACAAAGGACATGATAACTCTAAGCCCATATTTTTCAATAATAACAGTAAATGTAAATGGACTAAATGCCCCAATCAAAAGACATAGGGTAGCAGAATGGATAAAAAAAAAAATCCATCTATTTGCTGTCTATAAGAAACTCATTTTAGACCGAAGGACACCCTCAGATTGAAAGTAAGGGGATGGAGAGATATTTATCATGCTATTAGAAGTCAAAAGAAAGCTGGAGTAGCTATACTTATTGAAGACAAATTGGACTTTAAAGTAAAGGCAGTAACAAGGGATGAAGAAGGGCATTATATAATAATTACAGGGTCTATCCATCACGAAGAGGTAACAATTATAAATGTTTATGCACCGAATATGGAAACACCGAAAGACATAAAACAATTAATCACAAACAGAAACAATCTTATGGGTAAGAATGTGCTAATAGTAGGGGACTTTAATACTCCACTAACAACAATGGATAGATCAACTAGACATAAAAATCACTAAACAAACAATGGACTTGAATGACACATTGATCCAGATGGATTTGACAGATATATTTAGAACTCTGCATCCTGAGGCCATGGAATTCACTTTCTTCTCAAGTGTGCATGGCACATTCTCCAAGATAGATCATATACTGGGACATAAAGCAGCTCTCAATGTAAATGAATTGAGATCATACCATGTACACTTTCAGATCACAATGCTATGAAACTTGAAATCAACCACAGGAAAAAGTCTGGAAAACCTCCAAAAACATGGAGGTTAAAGAACACCCTACTAGGGGCGCCTGGGTAGCTCAGTTGGTGAAGCATCTGACTTTGGCTCAGGTCATGATCTCAGTTCGTGGGTTCGTGCCCCACGTCGGGCTCTCTGCTGACAGCCAGCTCAGAGCCTGGAGTCTACTTCCAATTCTGTGTCTCCCTCTCTGACCTCCCCTGCTCACGCTGTGTCACTCTCTCTCAAAAATAAATAAAACATTTAAAAAAAAAAAAAGCTTTCTCATTAAAAAAAAAAAAGAACACCCTACTAAAGAACAAATGGGCCAATCAGGCAATTAGAGAAAAAATTTAAAAATATATGGAAACAAATGAAAATGGGGATGTGGCGAAGGCAGTCCTAAGAGGAAAGTACATTGCACCCAGGCCTATTTCAAGAAATTAGAAAATGTGCAAGTGCAAAATCTAACAGCGCACCTAAAGGAACTAGAGGGAGAGCAACAAGAGCACCCTAAACCCAGTAGAAGAGAAATAATAAAAATCAGGGCAAAAACAAACAATATAGAAACAGTTGAAGAGATCAATGAAACCAAGACTTGGTTTCTTGAAAAAATAAACAAAATTGATAAACCTCTAGCCAGGCTTCTCAAAAAGAAAAGAGAGAGCACCCAAATAGACAAAATCATGGATGAAAAAGGACTTGTTACAACCAAGCCCTCAGAGATACAAGTAATTATCAGGGAATACTATGAAAAATTATAAGCCAACAAATTGGACAACTTAGAAGAAATGGACAAATTCCTGAACACACACTCTCTACCAAAAGTCACACAGGAAGAGATAGAAAATCTGAACAGACCCATAACTAATGAAGAAATCAAATCAGTTATCAAAAATCTCCCAACAAATAAAAGCCCTGGGCCAGATGGCTTCCCTGGGGAAATCTACCAGACATTTAAAACAGAATTAATACCTATTCCTCTTAGCCACTCCAAAAAATAGAAATCGAAGAAAAACTTCGATTTTCGGACCCAGTTTATGAAGACAGCATCACTTTGATTCCCAAGCCAGACATTGACCCAACAAAAAAAGAGTACAAGCCAATATCCTTGGTGAATACAGATGCAAAAATCCTCAACAAGATACTTGCAAATCGAATCCAGCAGNGGACCCAAAAATGTACAACCAACTAATCTTTGACAAAGCAGGAAAGAATATCCCATGGAGAAAAGACACCCTCTTTAACGGATGGTGTTGGGAGAACAGGACAGCACCATGCAGGAGAATGAAACTAGACCATTTTTCTCACACCATACACACAAACAAACGCAGGACGGATAAAGGACCTGAACGGGAGACAGGAAACCATCAAAACCCTAGAGGAGAAAGCAGGAAACAACCTCCTTGACCTCCACCACAGCAATTTATTACTTGACACATCCCCAAAAGTAAAGGAATCAAGAGCCAAAATAAACTATTGGGACCTTATCACGATGAACAGCTTCAGTGCGGCAAAGCAAACAATCCATAAAACTAATAGGCAACCGATGGAATGGGAAACTATAGTTGCAAATGACATATCAGATACAGGATTAATATCCAAAATCGTTAAGGAACTCACCAAACTGCACACCCGAAAGACAAACAACCCAGTGAAGAAATGGGCAGAAGATATGAACAGACATTTCTTCAAAGAGGACATCCAGATGGCCAACAGACACATGAAACGATGCTCAGCATCCCTCCTCATCAGGGAAATACAAA
>NW_027530974.1:412691-413220 GCF_008692635.1 Crocuta crocuta | reverse complement strand
TTCTTAATAAAGACCCTCGAGAAAGTCGGGATAGAAGGAACTTACTTAAACATCATAAAAGCCATCTATGAGAAGCCCTCAGCTAACATCATCCTCAATGGGGAAAAACTGAGAGCTTTCCCCCTGAGATCAGGAACACGACAGGGATGTCCACTCTCACCACTGTTGTTTAACATAGTGCTGAAGTCCTAGCATCAGCAATCAGACAACAAAAAGAAACAAAAGGCATCAGAATTGGCAAAGAAGTCCAACTTTCACTCGTCGCAGATGACATGATACTCTACATAGAAAACCTGACAGACTCCACCAGAAGCCTACTAGAACTGATCCATGAATTCAGCAAATTTGCAGGGAACAAAATCAATGCACAGTAATCAGTTGTATTTTTATACACTAACAATGAAGCAACAGAAAGAGAAATCAAGAAACTGATCCCATTCACAATTGCACAAAAAAAACATAAAATATCTAGGAATAAACCTAATCAAAGATATAAGAGATCTTTATGATGAAAACTATAGAAAACTTA
>NW_027530974.1:379687-412621 GCF_008692635.1 Crocuta crocuta | reverse complement strand
AATCTATAAGGAACTCACCAAACTCCACACCCGAAAGACAAACAACCCAGTGAAGAAATGGGCAGAAGATATGAACAGACACTTCTCCAAAGAGGACATCCAGATGGCCAACAGACACATGAAACGATGCTCAGCATCCCTCCTCATCAGGGAAATACAAATCAAAACCAAACTGAGATACCACCTCACACTGGTCAGAGTGGCCAAAATGAGCAAATCAGAGGACTCTACATGCTGGCGAGGATGTGGAGAAACGGGCACCCTCCTACACTGTTGGTGGGAATGTAAACTGGTACAGCCCCTCTGGAAAACAGTGTGGATATTCCTCAAAAAATTAACAATAGAACTCTCCTATGATCCAGCAATAGGACTGCTAGGAATTTACTCAAGCGATACAGGAGTGCTGATGCCTAGGGGCACATGTACTCCAATGTTCATAGCAGTACTCTCAACAATAGCTAAAACATGGAAAGAGCCTAAGTGTACGTCAACGGACGAATGGGTCAAGAAGATGTGGTTTATCTACACGATGGAATACTACATGGCAATGAGAAAGAATGAAATCTGGCCATTTGTAGCAACATGGGTGGAACTTGAGGGTGTTATGCTGAGCGAAATAAGTCAGGCAGAGAAGGACAGCTACCATATGTTTGCATATATAGGAGGATTAGGAGGAACTTAATGAGGACCATGGGGGAGAAGAAGGGGAAAAATAGTGGGGTAGAGGAAGGGAGGCAAACCATGAGAGACTCTTGAATACTGAGTACAAACTGAGGGCTGATGGGGGAGGGGGTAGGAGAAGGGGGGTGATGGGCATGGTGGAGAGCACTTGTGGGGATGAGCACTGAGTGTTATATGGAAATCAACTTGACAATAAACTATTTAAATAAATAAAGAAACAAACAAATTAATTAATTAATTAATTTAACAATAAAAAAGGGAAAAAGAAAAAGCATTTGACAAAATTTAAAATACCTTCATGATAAAAATACTCAAAAATTAGGAATGGAAGAGAACTTCCTCAATTTGAGAAAAGACATCTATAACAAACCCACAGGTTACATCATGGTGACCTTCACCATTAATGGTGAAGGACTGAATGTTTTTTCCCTTAGATCAGGAACAGGATAAAAGTGTTTGCCGCTGCCACTTCTAGTCAGTATTATACTGGAAATTTTAACTTGGGAAATTAAACAAGAAAAAAAGCATCCATATTAAAAAGAAAAAAGTGAAACTATGCCTATTTGTAGGTGATATGATCTTATAGAGCAAAACTTTGGACTATGAGTAACTTGGTCTGTGAGTGTCTCCAAGACAAGCAAATATTTCTAATAAATATTAACTTGATAAATGAGCAATGTCTTGCAATATGAGTAGTATGTGACACTGAACGTCATATGATCCCAATTGAGCTAATGGTTCTTGAAATTTGCTTTGATATTCAAGAGGTTTGGATTACAAGCATGTTTCTGAAATGAATTATGCTAGCAAACCAAGGTTTTACTGTATATAGAAAATCCTAAGGACTCCACTAAAAAAATGTTAGAACTAGTAGAGTAGTTCAGCAAGATTGTCAAATACAAGATCAATATACAAAGTCAATTATATTTCTATACACTAGAATCAACCCCAAACTGTTTTATTGTTATATTGTATACCTGAAACTAATATTAAACTATATGATAACTAACTAGAATTTAGTTTTTTAAACTTTTTTAATTGTTTATTTATTTGTGAGAGAGAGAGAGTCAGAGCATGAGTGGGAGAAGGGCAGAGAAAGAGCGAGACACAGAATCCAAAGCAGGCTCCAGGATCCAAGCTGTCAGCATAGAACTGGATGTGGGGCTGGAACTCATGAGCCATGAGATCATGACCAGAGCCGAAGTCGGACACTTAACCGACTGAGCCACCCAGGAGCCCCTAACTAACTGCAATTTAAATAAAAACTTTTTAAAAACCCAATTCCACTTAAAATAGCCTCAAAAAGAACTCGGGGGGGGGTGCCTGGGTGACTCAGTTGGGTAAGCGTTCGACTTCAGGTCAGGTTGTGAACTCACAGATTGTGGGTTTGATCCCCACATTGAGCTCAAGGCCTGGAGTCTGCTTTGGATTATGTGTCTCTCTTTCTGCCACTCCCCTGCTTGTGCTCTTTCTCTATCTCTCAGAAAGAAATAAATGGTAAACAATTTTTTAAGACAATACTTAGTGAACTTTTTATCAAAAGAAGTGAAAAACTTACATGTTGAAACCACAAACCACTGTTGAAAGAAATTAAAGAAAACCCAAATAAATGGAAAGACACCGTTTATGGATTGGAATGCTTAATATTGTTTAAATGGTAGTATCCACCCACCAACAATTGACCTACAGAGTTAAAGAAATTTATTTCATAATACTACCCAATTTGTTTGAAGAAATTGACAATCTGATTCTCAAATTCATATGGAAAGTCAAAGGATCCAGAATAACCAAAATATTCTTGAAAAAAAAAAACAAAGTTGGAAGACTTACGCTTTCTGATTTCAAAAATTACTATAACACAATAGGAATCAAGACAGTATGGCATTGGTATAAGGGTAGACATATAGATCAATAGAGTAGGATTGAGAATCCAGAAATAAATGATCACATTTGCAGTGAATTGATTTTCAACAAGTGTCAAGACAATTCAGTGGAGGAAAGAATAGTCTTTTCAACAAATGGTGCTGGGATAAGGCTGGATAGCCACATGCAGAAGGGTGAAGTTGGTCTCCTTATTTACATTATACACAAAAATTAACTCAGGTAGTTAAAACTATAAAATGCCAGAAGAAAGTATAGATGTAAATGCTGATGACTTTGAGTTAGCCAAAATTACTTAAATATGACACTAAAAGTATAAGCAATAAAAGAAAAATAGGTAGAGTGGGCTTATCAAAATAAAAAACTTATGTGCTTCAAAGGATACCACCAACAAAAAGAATGAAAAGACAACATTTATAATGGGAGATAATATTGCAAATCATATATATGATTACATAAATAACTCTTACAATTCAATAATAAAAAGAAAATTAACCCAATTTTAAAAAGAAAAATAACAAAAATATGAATAGATATTCCTCCAAAGCAATACAAGTGGCCAATAAACATATGAAAAAATCTTCAATGTCCTTAATCATTAAGGAAAAGCATATTAAAACCACAATCAGATACCATCTAACAATTAAAATCACTGCTATTTAAAAGAAGAACAGAAAATACAAGTGTTATTGAGGATGGGGAGAAACTAGAATCTTTATGCACTGTTGGTGGGAATGTAAAATGGTGCATCCACTATGGAAAACTGTATTTAAAACTGTTAATTTTTAAGCTGTTCTTTAAAAAAATGAAAATAAAATTACCATATGATCCAGTAATTCCACTTTTGAATATACATCTGAAGGAATTGAAAGCAGATCTGAAAGAGATATTAGTATATCTATAGCCATAACAGCATTATTTACAAGAGTCAGAAGGTGAAAATAACCCAAGTGTCCATCAACAGATAAATGAACACACAAAATGTACTATATATATATGATGGAATATTATTCAGCTTTAAAAAAGAAGAAAGAATATTCTGACACTTACTATAATGTCCATGGACCTTGAGGACATTATACTAAGTGAAATAAGCCTGTCACAAAAAATAATACTCTATGATGACACTTATATGGGGTATCTAGAATAGTCAAATTCATAGAAACAGGAAGGTGGTTGCCAGGGAGTACTGGTGAGGGGGAATGGGAGATGTTCTTTAATGGATGTAGAGTTTCAGTCTTGCAAAATGAAAAGGTTCTGGAGATTGACTGCACAGCAATACAATACTGAACTCTATACTTCAAAATGTTTAGAATGGTAAATTTTATGTTGTATGTATTTTACCAGAATTAAAAAAGAAAGTAGTGCTGGTACATGCTATATACTGCATACATGATGCACCCTGAAAACATTATACTAAATGAAAGAAGTCAGTCATGAAATAACACATGTCATATGATTCCATTTATATGAAATGTCCAAAATAGGCAAATCTATAGAGACAGAAAGATTAGTGGTGTTTAGGCCTGGGAGAGGAAGTTTAGTAAGCAGTGACTGCTAATGGCTATTGAGTTTCTTTTTGGAGTGATGAAGTGCTCTAAAATTTATTTCAGTGATATTTTTGGAACTCTGTTAATAAACTAAAACCTTTAAATTGTACACTTTAAATGAATGAATTATGTGGCATATGAGTTATTTCTCAATGAAGCTACCATATTAAACAAATTTTAAGAAATAAACTTTAAAAGTGAGCACACATAGGTGACTCTTAAAATGATTCCTTTTTTTGTTTTTCCAAGAAAATAATCTGCTGCATTGAAGAAAGTTCCTGGGACAGTATTAGCAGGTTTCATGAGGCCTATGATGGAAGGATAGGTTTGATTCTGCTTTTGTACAAGGAGGAAGAGGGGCTGAGGGGTGGGAGGAAGCAATATTATTTTCCTGAGGCTGGCTCACTCAATTTAACAGTAGTGAAGTACTTCTTCACGCTTATGGCTTGTAACCTAGGGCCTATTCCTTCAAAGCTAGCCTCCAGCAAGCAGATCTGCTTTCAAGTGTTTACTCTGAGGTTTCATGTCTCCATCTATGATAATTTCCCAATAACCCAAGGAACTTCCTTTAGTATTATAGTGTCAGTATGCTGCTGCAGATTCCCCCCAGCTTGTTTTGTGGTGTCTTTATTTAATTAATTTTCAAGTAACAGTTTTACTGAATATAGTATTCTAGGGTGTTTTTCAGCACTTTAAGGACGTAATTTTTCTGGTTTCCATAGTTTCTGTTGAAAAGTCAGCCATCAGTTTTATCATTCCTTCTTTGAACATAATGTGTCTTTTTTATTCCTGTGGCTGTTTCTCTGATTTTCAGGTTTCTTCTGGCTCCTCAGTAGTCTGACTATAATATGCTTAGGTTTGGCTGTCTTTGATTTATCCTGCTTGGGGTTCCGAGATTTTCAAATTGGCGGTTTGATGTTTTTCTCTGATTTTGGAATATTCTTGGCTATAATTTCTTCTGTTCTCTGAATTGTTTCTGCTCCAATCTGTTTCTCCTCTCTGTCTAAGACTTTGATCACATATATGTTTTTTGACTACGTGCCCTACATGTCTCTTGTGCTATTATTTTTTCTCTCTGTGCTTCTGTTTATATGTTATCTATTGGTTGGTCTTTAATTTCACTTCTTTTCTTTCTAGCCTGCCTCTACTCAATGGAGCCTTACTTTTATATATTATGGTTTTTGGTTCTGTAATGTCCATTTGATTGTTTTGTATTCTCTGTTGAATTAATCATTTTTTCATTGATTTTTATCCATTTTTTTCTCTATTATCTTTATTGCATTCTTCTTTGCTAACTCCAAAATCTGGATTTTTCTGTTAGTCTTTTTTTTTCACCCTCTTGATTATTGGACACCTCTTCCTGCCTCTCTGTTGTTGTATGCCAGGCATTGTGTAAAAATAAACTATAGTAGCTCTATATAATATCTTTGATAAGCAAGAGTTTTCATTTTCTTGTAGTAGCATATAGGGTGAAGGGATGATATCTTCAATTAAAGTAGGGATCAGGCTGACCTGGGTCTGGGTGCCAGTGTCTGCAAAACTTGGTTTAGCTCTGGTGAAGTGTCTCATCTTTGAATCTTTGGTCTCTTCAGTCTTTGAGGTTTTGCTACTGAGAGGTTTTAGCTTAGTTCTTTACTTCAGCTGCTGCATGCTGTTTCAAAATCTAACAAATATCTTGAGTTGGAAACCTATTGCTTGTTTTAGGCTCCTTCTTAGCAAGATGTTATCTTCAGAGCGCCATGAGACTGAGGATATTTTTACTCTAGCTTTCTACCCGAGTTCTCCAACCTTCTATACCATCCTAGCATTAGTCAGTGATTTGTAGATTTCCAGCCTATATTATATTCAGATGGCTTTTGTTTTTAATTGCAATTCTCTTGGGTTTTTTATTCCATGTATTGCTTGAGCATGAGAAGTTACTTGAAGGTAAAAACTGTACATTACTCAGAGATCATAGATTTGAATATTTTTTAAATTTTTATTTTATTTTTGANTAAAAATAAACTATAGTAGCTCTATATAATATCTTTGATAAGCAAGAGTTTTCATTTTCTTGTAGTAGCATATAGGGTGAAGGGATGATATCTTCAATTAAAGTAGGGATCAGGCTGACCTGGGTCTGGGTGCCAGTGTCTGCAAAACTTGGTTTAGCTCTGGTGAAGTGTCTCATCTTTGAATCTTTGGTCTCTTCAGTCTTTGAGGTTTTGCTACTGAGAGGTTTTAGCTTAGTTCTTTACTTCAGCTGCTGCATGCTGTTTCAAAATCTAACAAATATCTTGAGTTGGAAACCTATTGCTTGTTTTAGGCTCCTTCTTAGCAAGATGTTATCTTCAGAGCGCCATGAGACTGAGGATATTTTTACTCTAGCTTTCTACCCGAGTTCTCCAACCTTCTATACCATCCTAGCATTAGTCAGTGATTTGTAGATTTCCAGCCTATATTATATTCAGATGGCTTTTGTTTTTAATTGCAATTCTCTTGGGTTTTTTATTCCATGTATTGCTTGAGCATGAGAAGTTACTTGAAGGTAAAAACTGTACATTACTCAGAGATCATAGATTTGAATATTTTTTTAATTTTTATTTTATTTTTGAGAGAGAGAGAGACAGAGCTCAAGTGGGGGAGGGGCAGAGAGAGAGAGAGGGAGACAGAATCTGAAGCAGGCTCCAGGCTCTGAGCTGTCAGCACAGAGTCTTAAACCCATGAACCATGAGATCATGACCTGAGCCCAGTTGGTGCTCAACTGACTGAGCCATCCGGCCCACCCCAAGATCATAGATTTGGAGTTGAAGTGAATATATTTCATGTAGGTGTCAGTGTCTTGTATGACAAGAGGAATGTGGATGGATATTGGGAAGTTAAAGGGATGGACTGTTGTTGACGCTGTTGGTTGTGTGTTCAGGATCTATTTCCTGCTTCTTTCCTCTTAACTAAAGACTTTAAATTTATTAACCTTCCTGTTGCACAGCTTCCTGTTACATACCTTCGTGTGTGCAACCTATGCCTTAGGGAAAGCTAATTCCATCCTCAGATCCAGGGAGTGGATCTAATTGGTCCAGAGGTAATTGAATCTCTTTTTGCCAATGGTGTGGTTAAGAAAAAAATAGGTGGCTGCATGGTTTCGATGGATGGATCCTTGACATTGCCTTTGAATGTGGGAGGTTTATAGCTGAGGAATTTTGGAAAATAACAGAGTTATGAGGTTTTCTAATTTAGTTTCCAAAGTAGTATCAGAAGCTGAATAGCTGGTTTTCTCCTTCTCAGACAGCATCAATTATCAAGTTCTTTAAGCTGAACTGCTTAAAGTGGTCTTGATGTTGGCTTTTAGTATGCTGCATAATGTGCCCCAAGTAGTCTCTTAGGGACAAAGTGTATCTATTTATACTCTGACCCAGTTTTTGATCCATTCCCATGAAAGTGAATAAGGACTCATTGTGATAAGGGGTATTAGGTCCTCTTGCAACTTGTGGTACTAGATATCAGAGCCCTGTGGTTGACTTGGCCTTTCAGTTTTGTCCATGGTAAAAATTGAAGCTCTGTCCTCAAAACTGAACTGAATTCATAACTAAAGTCATCCTGGAGAATGATTGATTTTCTATGGCATTATGTTTTCATTTCCCCTATAATTCACTTCAACCAGAATTTCTGTGGCTTAAGTCAAGAAAAAGCAGCTTATTCACATTTATAAATTCTCCTGGATAACTTCATATCTTTAATAACTGGGCCCTACTGATATTTTAGTTTTATGCCCATCAGCATTTAATTCTTGAATGAATGAAAAACGTCATCTTTTCATTCCTTTCTTCAATAAACACTGAGCACTTATTATTTCAGACACTATATTAAGATTTGGGACATGGAAAAAAGACTCTCATCTTATATACCCCTCCTCCCCCACTCCAGGAACACTAACATGTAAGCATAAGGACAAATGTTTCTGGTTGTTTATAGTAACAAAAGAGTGGAATTAATCCAACTGTCAGGAAGAAAATGGTTAAATATTAATTAATTCATTCATATAATGGAATAATATATAATAATTGAAATTAATGAAAAATGGTACATATTATACTATGGATAAACCTCAAAAGCACAACAGTTGTCCAACAAAAAGCAAGCAGCAAAGTAACACATACCCTGATACTACTTATATAAACCTTAGAGACCCAATGTATGCAATAGTTCATCTGGTACATATGAGATAAAAGTATAAATATGCTTTAAGAGGGGCATTTCTTTTGGGAAGGAAAGAATAGAAGAGGTAGACAGGTGAGGTTTTATCTGGGTCAGTAATATCATTATTATTTTTTAAAAAGATAGATGAAGTCAATTAGATAAAACATTAACACTCCACTCAATTTTAGCAGAGAGTAAGTGATAATTATGTTTTTCTGTAATTTAATGTATGAAATATTTTATAATTAAAATATTTAAATAAAGAACACAGATATATTATCTACAGTAGTGCATATTTTAGTGAGGAAGCAAAACAAGCAAACTAATAGTAGTTTGAATACATGCTGATAACATAAGAGACATGGGGACATAAAGGAACTGCTGATAGCTCAGATTGGGGGTTTGGGAGCACCTCCTGGATACGTAATGTCTGATTGGAGTGTTGAAAAGCAATATGGGAGTAGGGGACATAGAACATTCCAGGCAGAGAGCAGAGCCATCCTCAAGATCTCTGGACTATTAGGGTAATAACTCTTGTTAAAAACTCATTGATGTGCTTGATGCTTTATGTGTGTTGATCTCTCTAATCTTTACAACAGCCTTTTAAGGAAGTCATTATTGCCCCTATTTTACAAATGAAATAGCTGAAGTTTATTTTTTATTTTTATTTATTTTTTATTTTTTGTGTGTATTTACTTATTTTTGAGAGTGAGAGAGACGGAGAACAAGTGGGGGAGGAGCAGAGAGAGGGAGACACAGAATCCAAAGCAGGCGCCAGGCTCTGAGCTGTCAGCACAGAGCCCGACACGGGGCTCCAACCCACTGACCATGAGATCATGACCTGAGCCAAAGTTGGACGCTCAACTGACTGAGCCACCCAGGCACCCCGAAGTAGCTGAACTTTAAAAGACTTGCTCAAGATGACATAACATGTAGGTGATATATCTTCCACTAAGGTCTGTTGGGCTCCAAAGTTTGTGTTCTTTCCATTAGATCATGCAAGACCTTATGTATCCTCCCCATCAAGAAATTCCACAGAATAGAGTCTCATTTACAATAGTTATGAACTGCATAATACTGCAGTCATGCTATACATTTGTTCTTTTTGAGGGGAAGGAAAAATCACAAAGCAGAACAATCTCAAAATAAGCAACACTAAATTTCAAGGATCTAGATCTAATTGCCAATTTACAAAAAGTACAGGGGTCATGTAAATGATGCCACTAATATGCAATCAGCCAATTCAGAACATGGGAAATGCTGAAATGCTATTGGACAGATGACCTGGTTTCTTTAACAAATATATTTTAGGGAAAAAGAGAAGAAAAGTACAGATTAAAAAGGACCTGAAAGATAGATCAGCCAAATAAAATGCATGGACTTTGGACGTGATTTGAATACACAATTTAAAAATCATGAAATTTTTCAGCATTCAAGAGTCTCTCATGGTTTGTCTTCCTCCCTCTCCCCTCCTCCTTATTTCCCCCCTTTTCTTCTCTCCCACAGTCCTCCGTTAAGTTCCTCCTAATCCTCCTATACTGATGGGTGTGGGCCGGGGAGGGGAAGGGAGGTGATGGGTATGGAGGAGGGCACTTGGAGGGTTGAGCACTGGGTGTTATATGGAAACTAACCTGACAATAAACTATTTAAAAAATCATGAAATTTATATAGAAATGTGAACACTGACTGTATATTTGAGGATGTCAAAAATTGCTGTTATACTTTTTTTTTTAAATGTGTGATAATTATAGCATAATGTTTTTCCCCAAAAACAGTAATTATATTTTGAAATGCTTATGGAAATATTTTTAAATGAAATTATATATATCTTGTATTTACTTCAAAGTAATTGGAGGAAGTGAGAAGTGGGTATTAGATGTGTGTATATATAAATATGTATTGATAATTATAGAATTGATCAAAGGGTACAGAAAGGTTCATTACAATATTCTTTCTACGTTTGTGTGTATACTTAAATGACATTTCAGTAAAAAGCTAGAATATATAAGGAAGGAACAGAAATAGTTTTCTTACTGAAACTTGAAGCCTCTGTGTAATATCAGTTACATAAAAATGTGAACTCATCCATTCTTCCACTTTTTTAAACCAAGTTTTTTCTTCAAAGTTTAGTGAGGTTTTTTTTTAAAGTAAATCCTTGTGGAGAAAGGAAAGCCTATTTCCTGGCAACATTGTCTTGGCCTGGGAGATTTTTTATTATACGGCATATGCTTAAATCTTTCAAGTATAAAATTAAGTAGCTCAATTTTTTTTCATCTGCAGGGGAAGCTTAAATATTTCATGATACATTTAGACTTAATCTAACCTGAAATAAATGTTAAAATATTTGGTTGTTAGTTAAGTTGATATACAGTCTTAATTGATGAATTAATTGTAGAGCTTTTTAGAGGTAAAGCACTGTAGACATCTTGAGTATAAACTAAATGTTAAAAAACTCTTATTTGAGCATGTTGGCATTATTGCACTTTGTAGACATTCTTCTTATTTTACATTTTCCAAATGCTGATTGCATATAGGTCTAATGGGAGAATAATGTGGCTAATTAATTAAGACCATTTTAAAAAAGTAATGATATGATGACTAAATACAGGTGCTGATAAATACAATCCAGACAGACCTGGGTTGGTTCTTGGACTCTTTTACCTTGGACACATTAACTCTTATCTTTAAGCCTCAGTAGGCCCAGGCAGTAAACAAAGGTGTGAGAATTCCATGTGATAATGTATGCCTGGCACATAGAATATACCTTGCAAATACTAGCTCTTATAGTCAATTCCTGGGATGCCTATGTGTATAATAAAGATAACACAGACACCAGAAACAGTTACAGAGACTATGGAAAACGTGGGCTGCTGTCCTCTGGTTTATCATCTGTTTGAGAAGCAAGCAGTTACCATGCATGGAGCTGCTATGTCTGGTCTCCGGTATGGTGAGAGAGAAACACATATCCGAATGGTCTCTAGCACCTAACAGCGACACCAAACTTGAACACCCATCAAAACAGACTTCTGCTTAAAATGATATTCCACATGTTTCAAAGGAGGAAATTAAAAGTTTGTCTGTTAAAATGATGAAAAGAAAGGATTTAAAACATGTATGTGCTCACACATTTTTGGAAGCAGTTATGACACTTTTAGCAATATATGCTTGTGTTTGTTACCCAATTTTATTTTTAATAAAGAGGACTACAGCTTTTTAAAAAGAGAATACAAAGAAATGTATCGGGATCCTTTGCCTTTAAGTAAACATAATCAAGAGCACAGCCACCTGATCCTATATGACATTATGCATATCTTTTAAAGAGTTTTAAGGAACTAAATTTTTTTTAGAGATGAAGTTATATATACCTCAAGTAGTCAATTCCTGTGATGTTCCAACTTTTCCATGTAGTTGGGGACTTGGGAATTCACAAGCAAAGGTGCCCTAGAGCCCTTCTATTTGTCAATGTTTATAACATGAAAGGTGGCAAATAATAAAAATGTTTAGAATGTCCCCATATGAAACTTATGGCCAGGATATGTCTAAAATCTTTTAATATCTTGACTCCTGGTAAGATGAACATTTTATACACATCTAAACAAAAAAGCATGTAACATAATCTATTTATTAAAGGAAAGAATAATTAAAATAGGAACAGGTCAATCTCCTTAGCAAGGAAGCCAACTTCCCAGTGAAGGAATCTCTTTGATTTATGTTTTAGTTCTAAATCCTAAATGTTGATTCAGTGAGACTTCACACCTTTGCCTTTTGAGTTGCTAGAGAAAGTGTTTATTTTATTATTCAAAGGATATTGAATTTTGGAAATGACGCATAAACACATAGGATTGACTAATGAGGGTGGGGGTTTTTTTTGGCATTTTCTTTAGTTCTATAAAATATATCAAAATGTAAATGACATTAATTGCCAGTGTTATCATTTTTGATTTTTGAAATTGGTGCTATTGCCAAAGTCTGTTAATATGGTTAATTGGAAATTCACGACACTACTTCAAATGAGGCACTTACAGATTAAAAAAAAAAAAAAGCAGTGACTTCAGGAATCACAGTTAATGAGAAATACAGTTTATGCATTTTCTAATGGTTTCTCTCATATTTGAGCCATCACAATTATATTAGTTGAAATGACCTCTTTGCATTTAATTTTCTTTTGGTGTTTCTCTTTAAAACTTAAGTGAATTTGTTTCTGTGTCTTTCTCTGCCACTTCTCTGGGCCAAATGAAAAGTCTACAGATGATATGTGGAACAGAGAGCTTGTGGGAAAGCAGGAAGCAGTGCCAGGATCCATCCCCAGGAGGTGGTGTGTGCCCGCCAGAGAGCTTCCTGCCTCCATTCAGCATTTCAACACTTGTGATTTGAGAAAATTCAGGCATTTTGGAAGATAGATCTAGGTTCCAAGGCCTCTTGAAAAGTAGAGATGTTTTGCTGAGAGATTTGGACTGTTTTGGGAAAGCATATTGTCATTGGTGTGATCAGCTGCCATCTAGTTTTGCTGCCAGCTGTCAGGTGTTGTGGGAAGGGAAGAGATAAAGAAAGTGGAAATCATTCGAACAACTAGAGGAGTAAACTTTCACATCATTCACCATTCTAGCCTTAAACTATAGCATTTCTTTTAAGTCCTCATCTGCCTTGCTAGGTCAAAGTACTTTTTACTTTATGTGAAAAATTCTTCCGGGGAGAAGTACTCTGACTCTGTTTCTGAAACTGATTAATGTTCTTAGAATCCCCAAAGAACCATTACTAAGTGTCTAAGTTACAGTTTCAGAGGAAATGAGATGTGTTTTTGAACCCACCTAAAATGGCTTCATGAAGGGTAAATCTCAAGTTGCATTTTAAAAAAGGGAAAGCCTGTGGTTTAGCCAAAAATAATGAATTGTATATTCTAGATCCACGTGCAGCGACTTGGTTTAGGGTGAGAAAAAAAGGATACATAAGGCAAGGAATAGCAAAGAGGGTGTATTGCCCAGGTTTGCATGCAGTCAATAGAGTTCAAACTAGTTAGTTAAATAGAGAGGGATTTTTTTATAGGATGCTTGTTGGGAAGACTGAAGAAACATATTTCATATTGCTCTTTTAAAAGCACTGTCCACAACCACCCTGAAGAACTAAAGAAGCTATTCACTCTCAGCTGACATCAACCACATTGGGAAATGGTGTCCACAGCAGAGGCTCCAAAGCCATACCATCGCCATGATCAGGAAAGCTACCCTGACAGGTAGTTGGCACAATCAGGAAACTTCCATGAGTAGAAAGCGGCTGGCTCCAAAACCGTGATGAGCCTTATGCAATCCACACTAGCAAAATAGTTACTCTGGGCAGTGTTTTTCAGTATCCCATGAAGCCAATAAATAGACATCACTTTCACAGAGAAATTAGATGCTTCCATTATGGTGCTTGTCAGCAGAATTACTAGAAAGATACCTTCTAACTCTTACATTTATGTTTCTAAATAGTGGAACATCAATCATTATAGAACTTTAGATGCAAGAGAATTGAGAAACTGCATAAAACCCTACTTTTCTAGCTCCTAACAGCACACTGGAAGGATGGTGGCATGGATGCTGGTTGAATCAATTCACAGTGCATGTCATAGTTCTTCCCTTTGGTTACTCAACTCTCGTACATGTTCTTTCCCCCATAGTTAAACTTCAAAATATCAATAATTCCTTGTGTAATAAAAACTAGAGCTCATTTTGGATTCTAGTCCAAGATGGTGATATAGGAGACTCTTGAACTTCCCTATTCCAAAGGATATCCTGAATGTGTAGTTATTTACCAAGCAATTTCCTCTGAAAGAGATCCAGAAACCAATTGAGAGAGTGACTCCTACAAATAGGGCAAATGATAAAATATCCACATTGAAATGGATAGGAAATGCTGAGACACACTCTTGACATAAACTCCAACTCTGGCATAGTGTTATACAATTGGGAGGGGACTACCAACTCTTAGTTTCTTCCTGAGGAGTGAAAGATTTGGACCCAACATCTAGCACCCTAACTTTTAAAACTCCCACCTAAGGGATGAGTCCCTAAAATATCTAACTCTTAAAGCCAATGGGGCTTGTATCCACAAGACCCATGAGACTATAGCAAACAAATAAAGTTCTTAACAGGCTCTCTAGGACTAACCATGGCTATTCCCCCCAAAGCTCAGTACAAAAACAACAGACACAATGCCCACCTTCAAGTCTTCCCTGAAAATGTCTATTTGCATTTCCCTGAAAATGATCTAAAAGTCACTGTTTGAGGATTAGGCTTCTAATTTAGCATACATCTATGGGATGGCTGCCATCTTCCCCAGGGATTAGGGAAGCCAAAGGATGCTTCCTCAGCCTTTTCCCTCTAGCTCATTCCAAAACGTTGGTATCTTCCTGGGAGGGGCTTATTATACACATGTTAGCATCCCAGTTTTGGTTGCTGCCACCTAAGAGACAGGTCCCTGTGCTACATGGCTCTAATAGCCTATGGGTATCACATTCAGGAGTCCCACAGCACTGTAGCAAACAAAGAAGCACTTACTTACTGGGTATACTACCAGGACGCAGAGCAGAGGGAGCAAACAGAAACTCCCATCTTCCAATCTTTCCTTGAAAGAGGTCTATTTGCATGCTTTTAAAGCAGCTGCCTGAGAGTCAAGCTTATAATTAAGCATGCATCTAGAGACTGACTGAGGTCCTCCCTGGAGATCAGGGAAGCCTGTGGACACCTCCACTGCCTTTTTCCTTTAGCCTGCTGCAATTGTCAATATCTTTCTAAAATGAGCTTGTAAGTACATCTGGTATCCTGGCTTTTGCAATTGCCACCCAAGGGATGGCTCCCTAAATCTCCTGGCTCCTAGTCATAGGACTTGCATTCATGAGTTCCACAAGACTAGCAAACGAAGAAGTTTTTAATGGGCACAGGATCTCCCCTCCCCAAAGCTTTCCACCTAAACCAAGTGCAGAAGGAGCAGGAAAATACCCTATCTGTTTCACCCTGGAACGGCCTGAATTACATACTCTTCCAGCTGCTGTGTGAGGGCATGACTTGTTTTTTCAAAATATTTTTTAAAATTTATTTATTTAGGGGCTCCTGGGTGGCTCAGTCGGTTAAGTGTCTGACTTTGGCTCAGGTCACGATCTCACGGTTCGTGGATTCGAGTCCCACGTCGGGCTCTGTGCTGACAGCTAGCTTAGAGCCTGGAGCCTGTTTCAGATTCTGTATCTCCCTCTCTTTCTGACCCTCTGCATTCTCACCAACATCTGTTGTTTCTTCGGTTGTTAATTTTAGCCATTCTGACAGGTTTCAGGTGGTATCTCATCATGGTTTTGATTTGTACTTTCCTGATGATAAGTGATGTTGAGCATCTTTTCATGTGTCTGTTAGCCATCTGGATGTCTTCTTTGGAACAGTGTCTATTTGTGTCTTCTGCCATTTTTTCACTGGATTATTTGTTTTTTGAGCTTGAGTTTGGTGTTGAGTTTGGTAAGTTCTTTATAGATTTTGGATACTAACCCTTTATCCGATATGTCATTTGCAAAAATAACTTCCCCCATTTCGTTGGCTGACTTTTAGTCTTGTTGATTGTTTCCTTCACAGTGCAGAAGTTTTGTTGTTGTTGTTTTTTTAATCTTGATGAGGTCCCAATAGTTTATTTTTGCTTTTGTTTCTCTTGCCACCTGAGATATGTCTAGTAAGAAGTTACTGCCACCAAGGCCAAAAAAGTTGTTGTCTGTTTTTTCCTCTAGGATTTTGATGGTTTCCCTTTTCATATTTAGGTCCATTTTGAATTTATTTTTGTATATGTTGTAAGAAAGTGGTTTGGTTTCATTCTACTGCATGTCATTGCCCAGTGTTCCCAGCATCATTTGCTGAAGAGATTTTTTTCCACTGGATATTCTTTCCTGCTTTGTCGAAGATTAGTTGGCCATACATTTGTGGGTCCATTTCTAGGTTCTCTATTCTGCTCCATTGATCTATGCATCTATTTTCGTGCCAGTACCACACTTTCTTGATTAACAGCTTTTAAATACAGCTTGAGGTCCAGAATTGTGATGCCTCCGGCTTTGGTTTTCTTTTTCAGCATTACTTTGGCTATTCAGGGTCTTCTCTGGTTCCATACAAATTTTAGAATTGTTTATTTAGCTCTGTGAGGAATGCTGGTGTTATTTTGTTAGGATTGCACTGAATGTGTAGATTGTAGATTGTTTTGGGTAGTATCAACATTTAAACAATACTTGTTCTTCTAATCCATGAGCATGTAATATATTTTTCCTTTATTTGTGTGTCTTTTTCAATTTCTTTCATAAGCTTTCTGTAGTTTTCAGTGTACAGATCTTTTACCTCTTTGGTTAGGTTTATTACAAGGTATATTATGGTTTTTATTGCAATTGTAAATGAGATAAATCCCTTGATATTCCTTTCTGTTACTTCATTGGTGTATAAAAATGCAACAGATTTCTGTATGTTGATTTTATATCCTGCAACTTTACTGAATTCTAGTAGTTTTTTTGGTGGAATCTTTTGGATTTCCCATCCATAGTCATCTGTGAAGCCTGAAAGTTTGCTTTTTTCCTTGTCGATTTGGATGTTTTTATTTCTTTTTGTTGTTTGACTGCTGAGCTAGAACTTCCAGTACTATGTTGAACAACAGTGGTGAGAGTGGAGATCTCTGTCTTGTTCCTGACCTTAGGGGGAAAGCTCTCAGTTTCTCTCCATTGAGGATAATATTAGTAGTAGGTCTTTTGTATATGACCTTTATGATATTCAGGTATGTTCCTTCTATCCCTACTTTCTAGAGGGTTTTTTTTTATCAAGAAAATATACTATATTTTGTGAAACATTTAAATTATTTTTGTTTTATTGAGATATAATTGACATAAGCACTGTATAGTTTTAATGATTTGACATATATATATTTATATAGTGAAATGATTAATAAGTTTAGTTAACATCCACCATCTCATACAGACACAAACAAAAAGGAAAGATAAAGGATTTTTTTCCTTGTGATGAGAACTCTTAGGATCTATTCTCTTAACAACTTCCAAATATACCATACATCAATGTTAAGTATAGTTATTATGTTGTACATTACATCTCCACTACGTATCTATTTTTATTTGAGCGTTATTAATATACAATGTAACAGTTTCAGGTGTACAAAATAGTGATTCAATAAGTTTGTACATTATGCTATGCTCCTTAGAATTATAGCTACCACTGTCACCACTACTTACTTATCTTATAACTAGAAGTTTGTACCTTCTGGCCACCTTTATACAATTCTCCCTCCCCCCCACCTCTGGTAACCACAAACCTGATCCCTTTTTCTATAAGTTTTATTTTGTTTGCTTAGATTCTACATATTAGTGATATCATTTAGTATTTGTCTTTTTCTGTCTAACATTTCACTTAGGATAATGCCTTCAAGGTCCATTCATATTACTGCTAGCTAATTTGTATTACAAGTGATTTACACATGTATATTTTCCTTTCCTTTTACTATTTTTGTTGCACAAAGAAGATATTTTAAAGCTGTTTTAAGCCACATATGTCAATTGCCCTGGGCCATGTGCTAAAGGAGCCTGTGACTAACGTTCCCCTGAATCCTGCTGTTGAGGCATTTTCCCCTCTGGAAGCTGTGGGCTGAGTACTGGGCAATCTCATGCAACCTCACCTTTTCCCTCCTATGTGGCATTCCTGTTTGTCTAACTGGGAGGTTAAACCCATGACCCTGCTTTCAGTTAAAGGGACCTTTATTTAGAGAGAACAGAAAGAAATACGTTGTGAAAATACTTTTGTCTCCTGTTCATTACTAAGTCCTGGGAAATGGAGACATCCTAGGACTACAGAATGTAAGGTTTATTTGAGAGACATGCTTGCCCTTTCCCTAGGTGTCTGTAATGTCCCTGAAGCTGCCCAGTTAAAATTGTCATGTGGTAGAATCATAAGTTAGTTCTGGGACCATCCTATTATTTAATTTCATTGGTTCATTCTAATGCTGAGCTGAGGGCATGACTTCTAATCAACCTACATCTAAGTGCTGATTGTGATCTTGCCCTTTGATACACCCTCAACTACTGGGAGGCACCAAGGACAAAGAAAACAGCTTGGACAATCACAGAGGTTTGAGAGACAATCAAGAGCTCAAGTTATGCTGATAGACAAAGTTCATTTCATAACCCAAAACCAGTTTGTCAAGACTGACAGAGTTTGCTGTTATGTCTAATGCACAGAAACCAACACAGAGAAGCCAGGAGAATGAAGAAATAGAGGAATGCCTTCCAAACAAAAGAACAGATGAAACTAGAAACAGACCTTACAAAAAGCGTATAGCAATTTACCTGATAGAGTTCAAAGTAATGATCATGAAGATACTCAACAAGTTCAGGAGAACAACACATGAACAAAGTGAGAATTTTGACAATGACACAGAAAATATTCAAAAGTACCAAACAAATCACAGAACTGAAAAATGCAATAATTAAACTGAAAAACTCAATAGAGTTTCAACAACAGTCTAGTTCAAGTGGAAGAAAGCATCAATGAACTTGAAGACAAGGCAGTGGAATTCTTTCATTCAGAGGAACAAAACAAAATAATAGTAAAGAAAACTGAAGACAGCTTAGGAGACTTATGAGACACCACTTTTAGACCAAAGTACAGATTATAGGATCCTAGAAGGAGAACAGAGAGAGATAGGGGCAGAAAGCTTTTCAAAGAAGTAACAACTGAAAACTTTTCTGCTTTGAAGAAATAAATAGAAATCCAGATATAGGAAGGTTGTTTGGAAGGTTCCAAACAAGTCAAATCCAAAAAGACCCACACTAAGATACATTATAATTAAATTACCGAAAAATTAAGGAAAAATAACCTTAAATGCAACAAGAGAACAGCAACTATATTCCACAGACAAAACTTGTAGAGTGGGTGAATGGATAAAAAAAACAAGACTCAGCTATGTACTGTCAACAAGAGATTCCCTTCTACTCTGACAAACAAAGAATGAAAGTGAAGGGATGGAAAAAAAATTCTATTCAAATGGAAACCAAATGAAGGAGTAACTATTGTTATAGGAGACAAAATAGACTTTTAAACCAAAGACTGTAACAAGAGACAAAAAAGTCATTATACAATGATAAAGGGATCAATTAATCAGAAGTGTAAACATTTATAATTTTTTAAGTATAGTGACATACAATGTTACATTAGTTTCAGGTGTATGACATAGAGATTCTACTAGTTCATACATTAGGCTATGCTCATCACAAGTGTAGCTACCTTTTCTCACACATCACTATTAGAGTATCATTTACTGTATTCCTTATGCTGTGCCGTTTATTCCTGTGACTTATTCATTCTATAACTGGAAGTCCGCATCTCCCACCCTTCTTCACTCACTTTGCCCAACCTCCTACATTCCTCCCTTCTGGCAACCATCAGTTTATTCTCTGTATTTATAGGTATGATTCTACTTTTTGTTATTTTTTTAAATTCTACATATGAAATCAGTAGTAGCTATCTTCTCAGCCAGACTTATCTCACTTAACATAATATCCTCTAGGTCTATCTGTGTTGTCTCAAATGGCACAGTCTCATTATTTTTTTATGGCACTATATTATTCCAGTCATGTATACTATATATATGTATACACACACGCACCACATTTTCCTTATCCATTTGTCTATAGATAGATACTTAGGCTCCTTCCATATCTTGGCTATTGTAAATAATGCTGCAATAAGCATAGAGATGCATCTTTTGGAGTTAGTGTTTTCATTTTCATTTTCTTTGGTTAAATACTCAATAGTAGAATTATTTGACCATATGGTATTTCTATTTTTTAAATGTTTGTTTATTTTTGAGAAATACAGAGAGACAGAGCATGAGTGGGGGAGAGGCAGAGAGAGAAGTAGACACAGAATCTGAAGCAGGCTCCAGGCTGCATGTTGTCAGCACAGAGCCTGATGTGGGGCTCGAACTCACCAACTGTGAGATCATGACCTGAACCAAAGTAAGTTGCCTAACAGACAGCAACCCAGCTGCCCTTGGTATTTCTATTTTTAATTTTTGAGAAACCTCCACACTATTTTCTAACATTTGTAAATATTTATACACAGAACAAAAAGCACCTAAATATATAAAACAAATATTAACAGAACTAGTAGAAGTAGACAGCAATTCAGTAGTAGTAAGGAACTTCAATACCCCACTTTCAATAATGGATAGATCATCTAGACAGAAAAGCAAGAAGAAAACATTGGACTTAAACAACACATTGTACCAGACGAACTTGACATTTACGGAACATTCTATTGAACACAATAAATTGAAATTATATCAATCATCTTTTCTGACAACTATGGTTTAAAAATAGAAATAAATTACAGGAAGAAAGGTGAAAGATTCACAAATAGGTTGAGATTGAAGAACGTGCTGCTGAATAATCAATGGCCAAAGAAGAAATCAAAGGGAAATTGAAAGACCATTCTGAGACAAATTAGAAAACACGTATGTGAAAACTTAGAGCATGCTACAAAAGCAAGTCTAAAGGGGAGGTTTATTTTTTTAAAGTTTCATTTGTTTGTTTGTTTTTAATTTTTGATTTTTTAATTTACATCAGGGTAGTTAGCATACATCGCAACAATGATTTCAGGAGTAGAGTCCAGTGAGTCATCCCCTATGTATAACACCCAGTCCTCATCCGAAAAATATTTTCTTTAATGCCTCTTACCCATTTAGCCCATCCCCATTTTACAACCCCTCCAGCAACCCCCTCTCCATATTTAAGAGTCTCTTATGTTTTGTTCCCCTCCCAGTTTTTATATTATTTTTGCTTCTCTTCTCTTATGTTCATCTGTTTTGTATCTTAATTTCACATATGAGTGAAGTCATATATTTGTCTTTCTCTGATTTCGCTTACCATAGTACCCACTAAATTCCATCCATGTAAGTGCAAATGGCAAGGTTTCATTCTTTTGATTGCTGAGTAATACACCATTGTGTGTGTAAATATATTGGTCTGTAGTTCTCCTTTTTAGTGGTTTTGGAATCAAGGTAATGTTGGCTTTATAGAATGAGTTTGGAAGTTTCTCTTCCATTTCTAGTTTTTGGAAAAGCTTCAAAAGAATAGGTGTTAACTCTTCTTTAAATGTTTTGTAGAATTCCCCCTGGAAAGCCATCCAGCCCTAGACTCTTGTTCTTTGGGAGATTTTTTATTACTAATTTGAATTTTTTTTTTACTGGTTATGGGTCTGGTCAAATTTTTCTATTCTTGTTTCAGTTTTGGTAGTTTATATGTTTCTAGGAATTTGTCCATTTCTTCCAGATTGTTCATTTTATTACATCCAATTGCTCATAATATTCCCTTATTATTGTTTGTATTTCTGCTGTGTTGGTTGTGATCCTCCTTTTTCATTCTTGATTTTATTTATTTAGGTCCTTTTCTTTTTCTTTTTGAACAAACTGGCTATGGGTTTATCAATTTTATTAATTCTTTCAAAGAACCAGCTCCTGGTTTCATTGATCTGTTCTACTGGTTTTTTGGTTTGATAGCACTGATTTCTGTTCTAATCTTTATTATTTCCTGTCTTCTGCTGGTTCTTGGTTTTATTTGCAATTCTTTTTCCAGCTCTTTGAAGTGTAAGGTTAGGTTGTGTATCTGAGATCTTCCCTCCTTCCAATCCAGGAAGGCCTGGATTGCTATATATTTCCCTCTTATGACTGCCTTTGCTGTGTCCCAAAGGTTTTGGGCTGTGGTGTTATCATTTTCATTGGCTTTCATGTACTTTTTAATTTCCTCTTTAACTTCTTGGTAGGATATTCTTTAGTCTCCAAGTATTTGTTACCATTCCAAATTTTTTTCTTGGGGTTGATTTTGAGTTTTATAGTGTTGTGGTCTGAAAATATGCACCATATGATACCGATCTTTTTGTACTTGTTGAGGGCTGATTTGTGTCCCAGTATGTGATCTATTCTGGAGAATGTTCTATGTACATTCGAGAAGAATGTGTTGTCTGCTGCTATAGAATGAAATCTTCTAAATATACCTATTAAGTCCATCAGGTCCAGTGTGCCATTCAAAGCCACTGTTTCCTTGTTGATTTTCTGTTTTGATGATCTGTCCATTACTGTAAGTGGAGTGTTGAAGTTCCTTACTGTAATGGTATCATTATCAACGGGTTTCTTTCTGTTTGTGATTAATTGATTTATAATTTGGAATTCTTCCACGTTTGGAGCATAAATGTTTATAATTGTTAGATTTTCTTGATGGATAGACTCCTTAATTATGATATAGTATCCTTCTTCATCTCTTGTTACACTTTATTTTAAAATCTAGATTGTCTCATATAAGTATGGCTACTCTGGCTTTCTTTTGGTGGTCATTAGCATGGGGGATCTTCATCCCCTTATTTTCAAACTGAAAGTGTCTTTAGGTCTAAAATGGGTCTCATTTAAACAGAATATAGATGGATCTTGTTTTCTTATCCATTCTGTTACCCTATGTCTTTTGATTGAAGCATTTAGTCCATGATGTTTAGAGTGAGTCCTTAAAGATATGAAATTATTGCCATTATGTTGCCTGTAGAATTGGAGTTTCTGGTGGTGTTCTCTGGTCCTTTCTAGTCTTTGTTGCTTTTGATCTTTTGGGGATTTTCCCCCCACCTTTTCTCCCCTCAGAGAGTCCCCCTTAAAATTTCTTGCAGGGCTGGGTTAGTGGTCACAAACTCCTTTAATTTTTGTTTGTCTTGGAAATTTGTTTTAATCTCTCCTTCTATTCTGAATGACAGCCTTGCTGGATAAAGAATTCTTGGCTGCATATTTTTCTGATTTAGCACACTGAATATATCCTGACATTCCTCTCTGGCCTGCCAAGTTTCTATGGATAGTCTGCTAAGAACCTGTTCTGTCTTCGCTTGTATATTAAGGACTTTTTTTACTTGCTGCTTCCATGATTTTTCCTTGTCTGAGTATTTTGTGAATTTAACTATGATATGCCTTGTTGATCATCGGGTTTTGTGGGATCTAATGGGGGTTCTCAGTGCTTTCTGGATTTTGATGTCTGTGTCTTTCCTCAGGTAGGAAAATTTTCCACCATGATTTGTCCATATAAACCTTCCACCCCTTTTTCTCTCTCTTCATCTTCTTGGACCCCTATGATTCTGATGTCATTCCTTTATAATGAGTCACTGAGTTCTCTAAGTCTTATGTCATGCTCTTTTGCTGTATTCTCCCTCTTTTTTTCTGCTTCATTATTCTCCATAAGTTTGTCCTCTATATCACTGATTCACTGCTCTACTTCATCCATCCTTCCGGCGGTGGCATCCATTCTAGATTGCTGCTCAGTTATAGCATTTTTAATTTCATCCTGACCAGCTTTTGCTTCTTTTATCTCCGCAGAAAGGGATCCTTTGCTATTTTTTCTTTTATTTTTTAATGTTTTATTTATTTCTGAGAGAGAGAGAGAGAGAGAGACAGCGTGAGCAGGGGAGGGTCAGAGAGAGAGGGAGATACAGAATCTGAAACAGGCTCCAGGCTTTAAGCTGGCAATCAGCACAGAGCCTGACACGGGGCGCGAACCCATGAGCCATGAGATCATGACCTGAGCCAAAGTCGGACGCTTAACTGATTGAGTCACCCAGGCACCCCTGCTATTTTCAACCTCAGCTAATATTCTTATAATTGTGATTCTAAATCCTGGTTCAGACATCTTGCTTTTATCTTTGTTGATTAAGACCCTGGCTGTCACTTCTTCTTGTTCATTCTTTTGCGATGAATTCCTTTGTTTCATCATTTTGAAGAAAGAAAAGGAATTAATAAAGTAAAAAAAATAAAAATTAAAAAGTTAAGAACAACATAAAAAAATCAAATAAAGGATGCTAGATCTTAGGTATGTTTTAATCTGATTGTTGAAAGAAGCTTGACAGAATAGAGAATAAAAGGAAAGAAAAGTAGAAAATTCAAAAAAATGAATACATAAAATGGAATAAAATGAAATGATGAAAGTAAAATACAATGTAAAAAATTTATAAAAGTGTAAAACATATAGTCAAAAAATTAAAGAAAATCTTTTTAATAAATATGGAAAATAAAAATATTCTCTTTCTGTATTCAGAAATAAGAAAGGAAAAAATTGAATAGATGGACCAGTGAATAGAGTGAAATACAATTGACATTATGTCCAGTTTCCCCTAGACTGTATATTCAAACTATATAGTCCATAAACTAAGCAGGCATACCTATGTTCCTTAAGAGCATGGTTGGCTCAGTTGACCAGGGATTGGTATAATGACTGTTCTCCACTAGATGGAGCTGCTTAGCTTACTGGGGTGGATTGTTGTGGCACGTGTAAGTATGTGTGCGTATGCACAGATGGGAAGAAAATGGTGTCACCCAGCTACCCAGTCTCTAGTATCAGAACTCTGTGCTCTCCTCATCAGTCAAGCACCCCTCTTTTGTCTCTGGCTTCCATGTGTTCCATTGTCTGTGACCAAGTTGTCAGGCTTCCAAGTGCCACTTCCCTCCCTGATTTTTATCTTAGATGGGGCTGTGTTTCCCAACACCCCACTTCTGAGGGACTGCAGCTTTGACCCGCTCAGACCCTCTGGGGGAGGGTCTTGGTGAGCAATGGCCAGGTGCCAGCCCACCCCCTGGGACGTTTGTGCAACCATGCTGCTGCCGATGCCCAGAGAAGGCGGTAGAGTGCCATCCTGCCCCAGGAAAAGTTCACATGATCGTGTAACAGCAGCATTTCAGGGATTATGGAAAATTACAACATACATCTGGTGCCAGGCTTCAGTGAACGCTTAATGTCCTTTTTCCAACACCAGAAAAGTGGTTTTCTGTGCTTTATGGATCTAAATGTCTGTCTCCTTCCCAGATTAGGGAAATTTTCAGCTATTGTTTCTTCAAATAAATCTTCTGTCACCTTTACCCTCTCTTCTTCTGTGACTCCTAGAATGTTACTACATTTGATAGAGTCACTGAGTTCCAAGTCTATGCTGCAAAATTCTTTCTCTATTTTTTCCCGTTTCATCGCATTCCATTATTTTGTCTTCTAGGTCACTGATTGATTCTTCTGATTCTTCCAGCCTGCTATTCATTGCATCAGTTGTGTTGCTAATCTTATTTATTGCATTCTTCCTCTTTGATTGAGTCTTTTAAACAAATTTTTAAGGTTATGTATTTATTTTGGAGAGAGAGACAGGTACAGTGAGTGGGGGAGAAGCATAAAGAGAGGAGGAAGGAAATCTCAAGCAAGACTTGCACTGCCACCAGAGAGCCCAATGTGGTGTTTGAACTCACAAACTGAGATTATGACCTGAGCCAAAACCAAGAGTCAGATGCTTAACTGACTGAGCCACCCAGGAGCCCCTGATGGATTCTTTTTAAACTTTTTAATCTCTGAGGTAAGGGTCTCATTGATGTGTTCTATTTTTTTTTTCCTCAAGCCCAGTGAGTATCCTTATGATTGTTACTTTATTTATTTATTTATTTATTTATTTATTTATTTATTTATTTAGATTGTTGCTTTAAATTCTTTATCAGGCATGTTACTTATATCTCTTTCACTTAGATCTCTGGCCATAGCTTTATCTTTTTCTTTCATTTGGGATAAATTCTCCATCTTTGCATTTTGTCTATGTCTCTGCCTTATTCTCTATGTTAGAAAAGCCAGTGATGTCTCTTGCTCCTGAAAGTAATGACTTTATGAAGAAGAGGTCAGGCAGTGTCCAGGGCTTGGTCCTTCAAGGAGTATGTCCATGTGTGTTGTGTATGCTCTGCTATGTTTTGGCTGCTCTATTCTTCAGGTCAATCATCTGCAGAGGTTGTCATTGCCTGCAGTGGACACTGTTTGGTTCCTGTCCTGAATTTGGACACACACCTGAATCGGAATGTTCTAGCACAGACTCAGTTACCAAAGCCAAACCTCACTCTTAACAGAAGATAACACAAGACAAGCGGAGATGGAAAGGCGGGAGGATTCATGGTGCCTTGGTTGATTATCAGGGAAAGGTTTCCCTGTGTTAGGTTACACAGGGATACAATTAGGAGATGGAAAACCACTGGGATAAAGGATCTTTGATTTTCATTCCTAGGGATCCCAATGAGTTTTGCAATCCCTCGTAATACCAATCACTGTATTGGTTAGGGTTTGGTTATAGAGCAGAATCCAACCTCTGTAGTTTGAGCAAAAAGGAATTTCTTACGGGATATTAAATGGTTCATAAAATTAGTTGGGAAGGTGAACAAACAGGCTCTATACCAAGGTCTCAGTAACGACTCCCAAAGTCTCATCTAACAAGGTGGAGAAGGAAAGGAAAAGGCATCAAGGCTGTAACCAAGAGAATACAACCTAGGAAACAGACAGTCACAACTTGTGGAGTCCTCTGAGAAGGTGCCAGGATTTATTACTTTGATAACATTTATTGGATTTATCACATTAGGGGAATATTTTAATAGGATGGACTGAGAGAAAAGGGTAAGTGTCTTGAGGTTTTCTTGGTTTGTGGAAGAAACACAATCAGAGGAGGGAGGGAGCGAAGCTTCCTAAGGGGGTTGGGCAGATAACTGCCACAGCAGGACTCAGTGTACCCATTTTTACCCCTAGAGATGACTCAAATTTAACGTGCCTAAACTATGTTCTGTGTATGGATATAGTCTATGATGGCAGTATGTGACTGAAAGTCTCTAATTTCCTTTACACTTCACTGTGTTTTCTTTCCTTATGTATTTCCAAAAACCCTGCGAGATAACTTAAAGTTTTTTTCGGAGACTATAAGCACCATGAGGGAGGACTTTTGTTTGTTTTCTCTACTATTATATTCCTGGCATATAGATAAAATAGTACCTAGGGAAAACAATGTCCTTGATAGATTTTTATTGAATTAATGGTTAAAATAATGAGTTTAGAAAAGGAATCCACACTCATTAGTGGGTTTGTGTAAAGGTTTTTCTCAGTGTCTGACTAACAAATTGCCAGTTCCAACAAAATTTGTCATTGGAGGGTCGTTTTAACAAAGTCTGAGATCTGGAGAGCAAAGTCAGGTATCTGGATTACCTGGCCAACACTGTCTATTCCTGACATTAAAGTCAAAGTTACAACAGTGTTGTATGGCTTGAAAACTACAAGTTCAACAGCAAACAATTTAATGAGTGCTTACTATGCATTAGATGCTATCACTACTTAATATTCATTATCTCGTGCAGACCTCATAAACAACCTTGACATAAATTTTATTATTCCTATTTATAGGAATTTAATTTATCATTAATAAAAAATAATAATAGATAATAAAACATATTTATTATTCCTATATATAAATGAGCAAACTGACTCTCAGATGAAGCAAACCAAGGTCATTGGTTTAGAACTCAATATTTACTTGAAGCCATTTTCTCTGGTTTCTGAATAGGAACACTGAAAGGAAACTCACATGACTTGGTTCTAGAGCCTGCTCTGCACTGCAGAGTACCTTGGTTTGGTGGACATCGCAGCCTTATGCATGTCCTGCACACTCACAGCTCTATCTTTCCTAGCCATTGCCTGTGAGATTGGACCATGTGGCCAACCCTGCCAGTGAGAGGTGAGTGGAAATGACTTATGTCACGTGCAGGTGGAAGCATTGTGATCATTGGTCTCTCTCTTCTGCCGTTATGACTAAAGAAGATGTGTGTTCTCAGTCTTGTAGCTGCAAAGTTGTGAAGCTTCCATCACCCTTAATTTCAATGATTTTATAGAGCAGAGCTCCCTGATAACCCATGTTGGACACATCCTGAGAGAGAACACATGCAAGATTTTAAGGATGCTTGTTATCATGGGATAAACCAGCTCATTCTTTTCACTTGGTCAATTCTCCTTCACTCCCTGGGTCTCAGTTTTATCATTTGTAAAAGAATAATAATATCTGTAAGACAGATGTGTGGACAGAGTTAAAAAGGCCAATGGTTCTGTCCAGGCCCAACATTCTTCAAAGAACATCTAGCTTAGGAAAACAGCATGCTTTAAAAACAGTTTTCTTCATGACTACCATACGGTGCAATGAAGGGCTTAAAACCTTCATTTCTGGGGAAGGGGGCAAGATGGCTGAGAAGTAGGGAGTTCCATACATTTCGCTTGCCCCTATTTCTCAAATGGAGAAGGCCTAAAGCCATAGGAACCCTTACAGAATCACAGGAGTTTGGAAGGAAAAGGAAAAGTTTGTTTCCACTGAGAAAACAACCTGTTAGGTGCGTGAGCGTGAACTGGGGAAGATATCAAAGGGCTGGGACCAGAGACATGGAGGGAGGGGAGCACCCTTTGCGGGGAGCCGGATGAGTGAAAGGGAAAAGAGAGGCTGAAACTGCCCAAAGAACTGTCCCTGTCCCTGGAGAAGAGAAAAACCTAGACTAAAGACAGAGAGTGACCTGGTTCCCAGCTGTGGAGCTGACTTTGAGCTGGATCCCTGGGTCTCAGAAGGCACCAGGAGAAACTGCCACTCTGCTTTCTAACTCAATCAGGAGGGGTAACAACGAGGCAGAAAACGCTCCGCCATGCCGCTCGTCTGGCTGCATTCCCAGTGGGGAAGCGGCATGGCCTGAAATTGTTCCATGCTCCTTCGTCTGAAACTGCTTGGAAAGACTCGACCTGAGGGTTTATATTTCTAGAGGTATCAATAAAGTGCGCAGACTAAGATCTGGAAATGAGGCGAAGCTTGGGGCATAGAACACAGCAGACCTTGGCTGCGCCCTTGGAACAAGATTGGACCCAAAGGAGTGATTTGCAACGCTTGGTTTCAGAGGGGACTGGGGCACCACCATTTTTCTCCCTACAACCACCAAGGCCAGACCTCAGAGAATGGCCTGTGGGACACAGTGAAGGCTAAGACCTGCCTACACCAAACCACACCCTTCCCTGCTAGAGAGCTGTTTTTGTTTTTTGGGTTTTTTTGTTTGTTTGTTTGTTTTACCGGACCCCGAGGCAGACAAGCATGGTTGCACACCGTGATTAATTCTAGATCAATTCTTTCTATTCAAATACATTTTCCCTTGTCTCATTCGTACCCCACCCGTCTGCAGGACTGGGCACTCTCGTCACTGTTTTTGCTTAAACAGTGACATTTAATCCATTCTCTAGATGTATATTTTACACCTCCACCACTACCTTTCTATCTCTCTCTCTCTGGAGTAATTAGACTATATAGTTTCTCTGAGTAACATTATCTTCGTTTTTTTCTCCCCACCTCTAACCATATTCTCCTCTTTCTCTCTGTGAATTAAGCCTCTTAGTCTCTCTGCTTGGTCAATGTCCAATTCTCCTTCCTCCCCACCCTGTCATTTCTCTCTTTGTATATGCTCTTCCATCAGCACTGCATACACCCTGCTCTTTATTTTTCCTTTATTTTTCACTTTCGGTATGCTTGTTTGTTGGATTTGTCTTTGAGTTTGTGTACCCTTGTTCCCTGTGTGGTTGTCTGTTTTCTTTTTCCAGGGNTCTCTCTCTCTCTCTCCTAGAAATGAATAAAACATTTAAAAAAATAGTTATGATGAATTTAAAAATGCTATTAATGAGATACGTAATAAAATGGAGGCGTCCAATGCATGGATTGAAGAGGCAGGGAGGAGAGTAAGTGATTTAGAAGACACAATTATAGAAAAAGAAAAACCTGAGAAAAAGAGAGATAAACTGATCCAGGAACATCAAAGAAGAGTTCAAGAGCTCAGCAATACAATCAAACGGAAAAATATCCATATCATAGGAATCCCAGAAGGGGAAGGGAGAGGGAAAGGTGCTGAAGGAGTCCTGGAACAAATTATAGCAGATAACTTCCCCAACCAGGGGAGGGAAATCGTTGTTGAAATTCAAGAGGCACAGAGAACTCCCCTCAGACATAACTTGAATCATCTTCTGCATGACATATCATAGTGAAACTGGCAAAATATAAGGACAGAGAGAAAATTTTGAAAGCAGCTAGGGAAAAAAGGGCCCTAACATACAAAGGGAGACCTATAAGAGTGGTAACAGAACCATCTACTGAAACTTACCAGGCCAGAAAGAATTGGCAATAAATCTTCAATGTAATGAGCAGAAAAATATACAGCCAAGAATCCCCTATCCAGCAAGCCTGTCATTCAGAATAGAATGAGAGATAAAAGTCTTTCCAAATAAACAAAAATTGAAAGAATTCGTCACCACTAAAACAGCCCTACAAGAAATCATGATGGAAACAAATGAAAATGAAAATATAACAATCCAAACTCTATGGAATGCGGCAAAGGCAGTCCTAAGAGGAAAATATATTGTACTCCAGGCCTATTTCAAGAAATTAGAAAAAGCGCAACTGCAAAATCTAACAGTGCACCTAAAGGAACTAGAGGGAGAGCAGCAAGAGTACTCCAAACCCAGTAGGAGAAGAGAAATAATAAAAATCAGGGAAGAAATAAACAATATAGAAACCAAAGAAACAGTTGAACAGATCAATGAAACCAAGAGATGGTTTTTTGAAAAAATAAACAAAATTGACAAACCTCTAGCCAGGCTTCTCAAACAGAGAGGAGAGGGCACCCAAATAGACAAAGTCATGAATGAAAATGGACTTATTGTAACCAATCCCTCAGAAATACAAGTAATTATCAGGGAATACTATGAAAAAGTATATGCCAACGAACTAGACAACTTAGAAGAAGTAGACAAATTCCTAAACACACACTCACTACCAAAATTCACACGGGAAGAGATAGAAAACCTGAACAGACCCATAACTACTGAAGAAATTGAATCAGTTATCAAAAATCTCCCAACAAATAAGAGCCCTGTGCCAGATGGCTTCCCTGGGGGTTCTACCAGACATTTAAAACAGAATTAATACCTATTCTTCTCAAGCTATTCCAAAAAATAGAAATGGAAGGAAAACTTCCAACTCATTCCAAATGAAGCCAGCATCGCTTTGATTCCCAAGCCAGAGACCCAGCAAAAATAGAGAACTACAGGCCAATATCTTCGATGAATACGGATGCAAAAATCCTCAACAAGATCCTTGCAAATCGAATCCAGCAGCATNAGCCTGTTTCGGTCTGTGACTCCCTCTCTCTCTGACCCTCCCCTGCTCTCTCTCTCTCTCTCTCTCTCTCTCTCCTAGAAATGAATAAAACATTTAAAAAAATAGTTATGATGAATTTAAAAATGCTATTAATGAGATACGTAATAAAATGGAGGCGTCCAATGCATGGATTGAAGAGGCAGGGAGGAGAGTAAGTGATTTAGAAGACACAATTATAGAAAAAGAAAAACCTGAGAAAAAGAGAGATAAACTGATCCAGGAACATCAAAGAAGAGTTCAAGAGCTCAGCAATACAATCAAACGGAAAAATATCCATATCATAGGAATCCCAGAAGGGGAAGGGAGAGGGAAAGGTGCTGAAGGAGTCCTGGAACAAATTATAGCAGATAACTTCCCCAACCAGGGGAGGGAAATCGTTGTTGAAATTCAAGAGGCACAGAGAACTCCCCTCAGACATAACTTGAATCATCTTCTGCATGACATATCATAGTGAAACTGGCAAAATATAAGGACAGAGAGAAAATTTTGAAAGCAGCTAGGGAAAAAAGGGCCCTAACATACAAAGGGAGACCTATAAGAGTGGTAACAGAACCATCTACTGAAACTTACCAGGCCAGAAAGAATTGGCAATAAATCTTCAATGTAATGAGCAGAAAAATATACAGCCAAGAATCCCCTATCCAGCAAGCCTGTCATTCAGAATAGAATGAGAGATAAAAGTCTTTCCAAATAAACAAAAATTGAAAGAATTCGTCACCACTAAAACAGCCCTACAAGAAATCATGATGGAAACAAATGAAAATGAAAATATAACAATCCAAACTCTATGGAATGCGGCAAAGGCAGTCCTAAGAGGAAAATATATTGTACTCCAGGCCTATTTCAAGAAATTAGAAAAAGCGCAACTGCAAAATCTAACAGTGCACCTAAAGGAACTAGAGGGAGAGCAGCAAGAGTACTCCAAACCCAGTAGGAGAAGAGAAATAATAAAAATCAGGGAAGAAATAAACAATATAGAAACCAAAGAAACAGTTGAACAGATCAATGAAACCAAGAGATGGTTTTTTGAAAAAATAAACAAAATTGACAAACCTCTAGCCAGGCTTCTCAAACAGAGAGGAGAGGGCACCCAAATAGACAAAGTCATGAATGAAAATGGACTTATTGTAACCAATCCCTCAGAAATACAAGTAATTATCAGGGAATACTATGAAAAAGTATATGCCAACGAACTAGACAACTTAGAAGAAGTAGACAAATTCCTAAACACACACTCACTACCAAAATTCACACGGGAAGAGATAGAAAACCTGAACAGACCCATAACTACTGAAGAAATTGAATCAGTTATCAAAAATCTCCCAACAAATAAGAGCCCTGTGCCAGATGGCTTCCCTGGGGGTTCTACCAGACATTTAAAACAGAATTAATACCTATTCTTCTCAAGCTATTCCAAAAAATAGAAATGGAAGGAAAACTTCCAACTCATTCCAAATGAAGCCAGCATCGCTTTGATTCCCAAGCCAGAGACCCAGCAAAAATAGAGAACTACAGGCCAATATCTTCGATGAATACGGATGCAAAAATCCTCAACAAGATCCTTGCAA
>NW_027530974.1:351304-362972 GCF_008692635.1 Crocuta crocuta | reverse complement strand
CTGTGACTCCCTCTCTCTCTGACCCTCCCCTGCTCTCTCTCTCTCTCTCTCTCTCTCTCTCCTAGAAATGAATAAAACATTTAAAAAAATAGTTATGATGAATTTAAAAATGCTATTAATGAGATACGTAATAAAATGGAGGCGTCCAATGCATGGATTGAAGAGGCAGGGAGGAGAGTAAGTGATTTAGAAGACACAATTATAGAAAAAGAAAAACCTGAGAAAAAGAGAGATAAACTGATCCAGGAACATCAAAGAAGAGTTCAAGAGCTCAGCAATACAATCAAACGGAAAAATATCCATATCATAGGAATCCCAGAAGGGGAAGGGAGAGGGAAAGGTGCTGAAGGAGTCCTGGAACAAATTATAGCAGATAACTTCCCCAACCAGGGGAGGGAAATCGTTGTTGAAATTCAAGAGGCACAGAGAACTCCCCTCAGACATAACTTGAATCATCTTCTGCATGACATATCATAGTGAAACTGGCAAAATATAAGGACAGAGAGAAAATTTTGAAAGCAGCTAGGGAAAAAAGGGCCCTAACATACAAAGGGAGACCTATAAGAGTGGTAACAGAACCATCTACTGAAACTTACCAGGCCAGAAAGAATTGGCAATAAATCTTCAATGTAATGAGCAGAAAAATATACAGCCAAGAATCCCCTATCCAGCAAGCCTGTCATTCAGAATAGAATGAGAGATAAAAGTCTTTCCAAATAAACAAAAATTGAAAGAATTTGTCACCACTAAAACAGCCCTACAAGAAATCATGATGGAAACAAATGAAAATGAAAATATAACAATCCAAACTCTATGGAATGCGGCAAAGGCAGTCCTAAGAGGAAAATATATTGTACTCCAGGCCTATTTCAAGAAATTAGAAAAAGCGCAACTGCAAAATCTAACAGTGCACCTAAAGGAACTAGAGGGAGAGCAGCAAGAGTACTCCAAACCCAGTAGGAGAAGAGAAATAATAAAAATCAGGGAAGAAATAAACAATATAGAAACCAAAGAAACAGTTGAACAGATCAATGAAACCAAGAGATGGTTTTTTGAAAAAATAAACAAAATTGACAAACCTCTAGCCAGGCTTCTCAAACAGAGAGGAGAGGGCACCCAAATAGACAAAGTCATGAATGAAAATGGACTTATTGTAACCAATCCCTCAGAAATACAAGTAATTATCAGGGAATACTATGAAAAAGTATATGCCAACGAACTAGACAACTTAGAAGAAGTAGACAAATTCCTAAACACACACTCACTACCAAAATTCACACGGGAAGAGATAGAAAACCTGAACAGACCCATAACTACTGAAGAAATTGAATCAGTTATCAAAAATCTCCCAACAAATAAGAGCCCTGGACNATAGAAAACCTGAACAGACCCATAACTACTGAAGAAATTGAATCAGTTATCAAAAATCGCCCAACAAATAAGAGCCCTGTGCCAGATGGCTTCCCTGGGGGTTCTACCAGACATTTAAAACAGAATTAATACCTATTCTTCTCAAGCTATTCCAAAAAATAGAAATGGAAGGAAAACTTCCAACTCATTCCAAATGAAGCCAGCATCGCTTTGATTCCCAAGCCAGAGACCCAGCAAAAATAGAGAACTACAGGCCAATATCTTCGATGAATACGGATGCAAAAATCCTCAACAAGATACTTGCAAATCGAATCCAGCAGCACATAAAAAAAATTATCCACAAGATCAAGTGGAATTCATTCCTGGGTTGCGGGACTGGTTCAATATTTGCAAATCAATCAATGTGATCCATCACATTAACAAAAGAAAAGATAAAAACCATATGATCCTGTCAATAGATGCAGAAAAAGATTTGACAAAATACAGCATCCCTTCTTAATAAACACCCTTGAGAAAGTCGGGATAGAACGAACTTACTTAAACATCATAAAAGCCATTTATGAGAAGCACTCAGCTAACATCACCCTCAATGGGGAAAAACTGAGAGCTTTCCCCCTGAGATCAGGAACACGACAGGGATGTCCACTCTCACCACTGTTGTTTAACATAGTGCTGAAGTCCTAGCATCAGCAATCAGACAACAAAAAGAAACAAAAGGCATCAGAATTGGCAAAGAAGTCCAACTTTCATTTTTCATAGATGACATGATACTCTACATAGAAAAACAGACAGACTCTAACAGAAGCCTACTAGAACTGATCCATGAATTCAGCAAAGTTTCAGGGAACAAATTCAATGCACATAAATCAGTTGCATTTTTATACACCAATAATGAAGTAACAGAAAGAGAAATCAAGAAACTGATCCCATTCACAACTGCACAAAAAAACCACACATAAAATACCTAGGAATAAACCTAAGCAAGGATACAAGAGATCTGTCTGATGAAAACTATAGAAAACTTAGGAAGGAAATTAAGGAAGACACAAAGAAATGGAAAAACATTCCATGCACATGGAGCGGAAGATAAATATTGTTAAAATGTCCTTACTACGCAAAGCAATCTACACATTCAATGCAATCCCAATCAAAATTGCACCAGCATTCTTCTCAAAACTAGAACAAACTATCTTAAAATTTGTATGGAACCACAAAAGATCCCGAATAGCCAAAGTAATATTGAAGAAGAAAACCCAAACGGGAGGCATTACCATCCCAGACTTTAGCCTCTACTACAAAGCTGTCATCATCAAGAGAGTATGGTATTGGCACAAAAACAGACACACAGACCAATGGAATAGAACAGAGAACTCAGAATTGCACCCAAAAATGTACAACCAACTAATCTTTGACAAAGCAAGAAAGAGTATCCAATGGAAAAAAGACAGTCTATTTAACAGATGGTGCTGGGAGAACTGGATAGAAACATGCAGAAGAATGAAACTAAATCATTTTCTCACACCATACACAAAAACAAACTCAAAATGGATAAAGGACATGAATGTGAGACAGGAAACCATGAAAACCCTAGAGGAGAAAGCAGGAAACAACCTCCTTGACCTCCACCACAGCAATTTCTTACTTGACACATCCCCAAAGGCAAGGGAATCAAGAGTAAAATAAACTATTGGCAACTCATCAAGATTAAAAGCTTCTGCACTGCAAAGTAAACAATCCATAAAACTAATAGGCAAACGACAGAATGGGAAAAGATAGTTGCAAATGACATATCAGACAAAGGGCTAGTATCCAAAATCTATATGGAACTCACCAAACTCCACACCTGAAAAACAAAAAATTCAATGAAGAAATGGGCAGAAGATATGAACAGACACTTCTCCAAAGAGGACATCCAGATGGCCAACAGAACATGAAACGATACTCAACATCCCTTCTCATCAGGGAAATACAAATCAAAACCACACTGAGATACGACCTCACACTGGTCAGAGTGGCTAAAATGAACAGATTAGGAGACTCTAGATGCTGGCGAGGATTTGGAGAAACGGGCACCCTCCTACTCTGCTGGTGGGAATGTAAACTGGTGCTGACCCTCTCGAAAACAGTATGGAGGTTCCTCAAAAAATTAACGATGGAACTCCTCTATGACCCCGCAGTAGCACTGCTAGGAATTTACTCAAGGGATATAGGAGTGCTGATGCATATGAGCACATATACCCTAATGTTTATAGCAGCACTCTCAACAATAGCCAAAACATGAAAAGAGCCTAAGTGTCCATCAACCAACAAATGGATCAACAAGATGTGGTTTATCTATACAGTGGAATACTACATGGCAATGAGAAAGAATGAAATCTGGCCATGTGTAGCAACATGGATGGAACTTGAGGGTGTTATGCTGAGCGAAATAAGTCAGGCAGAGAAGGACAGATACCCTATGATGGCACATATAGGTGGATTAGGAGGAACCTGAAGGATGACCATGGGAAAGGAGAAGGAGAAAAATAGTGACGGAGAGGGAGGAAGGTAAACCATGAGAGACTCTTGAATGCTGAGAACAAACTGAAGGCTGATGGGGTGGGGAAGATGGGAAGGGGTTGATGGGCATGGAGGAGGGCACTTTTGGGAATGAGCACTGGGTGTTGTATGGAAACCAACTTGACAATAAACTATTTAAGAAAAATAAATAAATACATAAATAAAATAAACATTAAAAAATCAAAAATTAAAACAAGCATAAATGTATTTGAATGAAGTAAAATTGAATATGCATATTTAAAAAAACCCGTTCATTTCCCTATTCTCAGATTGGAGATAGATAGCCAGAATATGAGACACCAAGTATTCCTTATGTATTTGGGTTGTAATTTTCTATGCTGCCACCAGAGGTCATTTCTTTTTTTATTTTTTATTTTTATTATTATTATAATTTTTTTACCAGATGTCAATTCTATGTCATCTCAAAAAACATTCTGCAGTTTAACTTTGTCTTTATTTCCCTAGCCCCCTAGCCTTTTGTAAAACACAGCAGGGCAGGTATGGCCATTCCCCAACCTCCACAAGATGTGCTCTGACAAATGAAATATGGGAGACGGTGACCCAGGTTACTTCTAGATGGAGCTGGGAAGGGCTAGTGTGAGACCCTCCATGCTATCTTTAGCACTTGGACAGTGCTAAAACAGCTGTGATCTAGGATGGTGGATAGTCAGCACCATGGCCTGATGAACTAAGATGAACAGAGCCCTCAGGCAAACCAGCTGCAGACATGCAGTATGAGAGAGAAATCAATCTTTGTCATTCTAAGACATGAAGATTTGAGGGTTGCTTCTTCCTGCAGCATAACTTAGTTTGCCACTAATTCCAGTATGAATGAGGTAAAGTGACAGTGATAGACCTCTAGACTGGGAGTCTGGATTATAGGCATCACTGGGGAAACCATGGGTTAAGTTTCTCTGGGAGTTAGTTTTCTCATCAGTAGACAAAGGAAATTGAACTAGATTTTTTCTCAGTCATGTTATGATTGTAATAGTCCCCCCCTCTCTCTTTGTGTCTCTGTCTCTTTCTCCCTCTCCATCAATCTGTCTTTATTCTAGAGACTAAAGTGAATGACTTAGTAAACCATGATGTTTTGCTCTAGTCTGAATGTTTGGGTACCTCTAGAATTCATATGTTGAAGACCTAATAATGCCCAAGGTAATAGCAGTAAGAGGTAATGCCTTTGGGAGGTGATCCCCATTCATCACGGAAGATGGAACCTACATGAATGGGATTAGTGTTATTATAAAGACCCCACAAAGAAGAAGGGGGAAAATATTTGGGGAGAGGGAGAGAGACAACCCATGAGAGACTCTTAAATGCTGAGAATAAACTGAGGGCTGATGGGGGTGGGGGAGAGGGGAATTGGGTGATGGGCATGGAGGAAGGCACTTGTGGGGATGAGCACTGGGTGTTATATGGAAACCAACTTGACAACAAACTATTTAAGGAAAAAAAAAAAGACCCCACAGTGGTCACTAGTTCCTTCCTCCATGTGAAGATACAGGAAGAGGTCAGCAGTCTGCAACCCTAGAAGAGGGCCCTCACCCACTCCTCTTGGCACCTTGATCTTGGATTTCCAGCCTCTAGAACTGAAAGAAATAAATTTCTGTTGCTTATAATATGCTAAGTTTATGGTATTTTGTTGCAGTAGCCCAAATCAAAAAGACTAAGACAATTTTCCCAAAACTCTACGCTTACATTCCACTTACCCTTCTATGTGAAAGTTTAAACCTTGTCACTGACTTTTCCTCAGATGACATAACTTCTGAAATGAAGAAGAAAAACATTTTCCCTCTCTAAAAGCCTTTTGTTTCTTTGCATATCCTTGCTTCATTTTTGTTTTGCACACAGAGATTAAATAAGGAACTCTTGAATTTGGATTAAACAGCTGGAAAAGGTATCTAAGCAAACATATTCCAATCAAAATAGTTCTGCTCCTCTTTTTACATCAGTTTACTGAATCAAAAAGAAACTTCCTCTTACTGGAAACTCAATTCCTGACAGATGGAGAAAAAAGGGTAAAAATCTGTATAAAATATCACAACCGAGTGACATGGCAACCTTGTGGTGAGAGGCTCCATCCAAAAGGGAGATGCACTCAAGAAAATGAGAATAAGATTTATGGAAGAAATTTACATTGTGAAAAGCAACAATCAGTGAAAGATCATGTTGTGTAAGTCTGTAAGGAAACTGGCAAGGAAAACATGACTCTTATTCTGCAGAAAGGACAAAGGGCCACAGGTTAAGATTCTGGGGTGAGGAGTAATCCCTAGATGGAAGGAGAATTTTGCTGTTGGTTATCAGGTAATAGATCATGTTTTGCTTGGAGCAACAGCTAAGAAGGTGGAAGTTTATTGGAAAGTTGGCCAATAAACTCCTGCACCAGAAGTATCAATAAGCTCTTTCTCAAGTAGTTACTCTCTTTCTTTTCTTTGGTTAACATTTGGCTCCATTGTTTATAAAAGAAACCTCAAATAACAGTGATTTAAATATATAAGTGTCTATTTTGTCATGTAAAGCAGATCAATATATAGGCATTTGGGGGCTGATATGGCAGCTTCACAATGTCATCAGGGACTTAGGCCCCTTCTGCCTTTTTGCTTTCATATCCATAGTGCATAGCTCCCATCTTCAGGGTAACCTCATAGTCCAAAATGGCTGATGGAGCTCCTGCCATCACATCTGCATTCTAGAGAGCAGAAAAAATGAGCCATGAATGGGCAAAATGGGCTCACTACCTGAGTTAGTTCTCTTTAAGAAATCTTTCCAGAAGTCCCACCATCACTGCCTCATTGACAGTAGTTACTTGGCAATACCCAACTGTAAGGGAGGTTGGGATATGCATTCTGTTAGTTGGGCATCTTTTTACTACCTAATAAAATCAGAGTTCTGTGACTAGTTAAGGGGAAAAGGGATATTATGAGACAACTAACAGCTTTTTCTACCTGTGAGATAGATGGTTACTGAGACCAGTTAGAGATTCAGAAGTAGTAGAGCATACGCAATTTTCAGTTGAGAAATTATTGTATTGGCCCTAAATTCTTAAATTTCTTATATAACTTAAATAAGGAACAGTTCTTAAATAATTGTTCATTATAGGCCGGTGTTTCCCAAAGTACGTTTTGACAACAACTAGTTATGTGGGCTGTCTGTAATTGTCAATAGTTGTCATATATACAATTTGGGGGAATAAAGTTCCAGGAACAAGTAAATTTTAAGTAGGTTCCCCCCAGGCTTTAGTATGCGAATGTATTTTGTGATTCTTTAGAAATAATGGTTCCCCAAATCATTTGACTACTGAGATTTTCACCCTGAGCATTTCTTGGAATTACTGCTCCATGGATACACTTTCTGAAATATGCTTGTAGATTATAGTGCCTTGGGGAGGTCTTCTCAATGTTCCTCTTCTAATGACAGGATTGAAAACGATGAGATTGTAAGCTTCTGAGGACTGAGACCAGGTCTTCTGTTTCTTTTCACCTTACATATTGCTTAGAATATTGCTTGTGTGCTGCAAGCAATCTCAATATATTTGCTAATTGGTGTTAATTAATTAAGTGGTTATAATCATTTGTTTTTTATAGTTTATGGTCAAGTTGGTTTCCATATAACACCCAGTGCTCATCCCAACAAGTACCCCCCTCCATGCCCATCCCCCCCCCCCACTCCCATCAGCCCTCAGTTTGTTCTCAGCATTCAAGAGTCTCTCATGGTTTGCCTCCCTCCCTCTCCCCCACTATTTTTCCCCTTTTCTTCCCCCATGGTCCTCAGTTAAATTTCTCCTAATCCACCTATAAGTGAAAACATATGGTATCTGTCCTTCTCTGCCTGACTAGTTTTGCTCAACATAACACCCTCAAGTTCCATCCACGTTGCTACACACGGCCAGATTTCATTCTTTCTCATTGCCATGGAATATTCCATTGTATAGATGAACCACATCTTCTTGATCCATTCTTCAGTTGATGGACACTTAGGTTCTTTCCATATTTTGGCTATTGTTGAGAGTGCTGCTATGAACACTGGGATACATGTGCCCCTATGCATCAGCACTCCTGTATCCCTTGGGTAAATTCCTAGCAGTGCTATTGCTGGGTCATAGGGGAGTTCCATTGTTAATTTTTTGAGGAACCTCCATACTGTTTTCCAGAGGGGATGCACCAGTTTACATTCCTACCAACAGTGTAGGAGGGTGCCCGTTTCTCCACATCCTCACCAGCAAGGTTATGATCATTTAATTGGGGACCCAGAAATAGAGAATTTTTGCTCTAAGAATGGGATTGGATCCATATGTTTTAATAAGTATGTTTTTTTATTATTATTTAGGTATGGTGAAGTAAACAGATTAGGAGACAATTGCCATTTAAAACAGAATTTATTTGCACAAGTTCCAGAAAGGCATGCCATGCCATGTAGAGCCATAAGGGGAAATACCAAGGTTGGTCAGAAGGCAGATGGAGTTGGAAGAAAACACAGGCCAGGGACTTATTGTGGTTTCAATAGGAAGGAGTGGGCAAGGCAGAGTGAGCAGGCTTAAGATTGGCTATTTTGAATAATGTCAGTGGGCTCTGGGGCACAGGGCTCTCTCTGATGGTCCAGTACCTGGCGTTGAAGGTGTTGAGGTTTAGGGCAGGGAGATTAGGGCTCGAGTGAGAGTTCCAACTCCAAGAACTCTAGATTGGCAGGCTTGTATTGAAGGCATGCTCACAGGTAAGTCCTTTACCATCTCTGAAGACAGACTAACCCTGGGAGATACCATCTCTCCCTGTTGGTGAAGCCCCAGATGTTAGATCATCAGAAATACAGAAAATAAGAAAATATAGTGAATCCACCACATGATAGAGTAGAGCTTCCTGCCACCTGTTCCCTCCTCCTTTTCCATCTCAGACTGGCCTATCTTGGGCATTTGGATCCCAGGAATCTTCCTCTTGCCAGTAATACATTCTCTACACTAGTTGCAGAATGTAAGAGGTACTTATTAAACAAAAATTCCCACTCCTATCACATATTTGGATATGAAACATTCCTACATGGGCCAAACACTCCATTTGTAAAACCAGCCTCACCTTCACAGAGAGAGCATCAGGTGGGAAGTCCTGGGGAAGGATAACAAGTCCTATGCCTGTTTCATTGTTAATGAAGACTCCTCTGATTCATCTCCCTGGAGTCATTTTCGAAGGGTGAGGAGGATGTTATCTTTTGTGAAGTAAAAGAGGGTGGTTCTGAACTCTCAACTCTGGGATGCTCTTGGGGAGAGAGTGCACATGTGAGCTGAGGATGTGGAAGTGGATTTCTTCCTTGTCACCATCCATGTGTTTCTCGCTCCTACTGGATCACTGTGAAACAGAATGTGACCTCTCAACTTCTCCTCTGCCCTCCAAACTGGAGGGGCATCGCAAACCCACATTATCTGAGAGACCAGTAGGGGAAAGGCAATTAGTGAGTTAGCTGGGTGAGGACAATAAGACAGAGAGGGATTTGTGTTTAACTGAAGAGAACATCCCCTGCCTGTATCATTCAGATTAAAAAAATTTAAAGCACAGTGTTGGTCAAATTAACTACATTACTGCCAAATTGTCCAAGAAGCCTTGTGTTTGTGGTCTCCTAGTCCATCTCTATGTCATTATTTTATTAGTAACCTTCCAAACAGAGCATTATTCTCATGTTACTGATACAGAAATAGGAAATATCTTCAGAGAGATGAAGGTAGAGTGGATTTTGGAGCTGGGCAGACTTTCATTCCAATTGCCATTTTTGGCAAGTAACAGATGTGTGATCCAAGGCAGGTAACATGACCACTTGACTTCAGTTTTGTCTCTATAAAATGGTATGTGACCTCAAAAGTGACATAAGGAAAAGGACAAATGAAGTGGAGGTAATCATGTTTGCCTTGCAAAGTTGTTGTAAAGATTAGAAATAATATTTAAACAAAGCACATAGTATAGTTCTTAGAACTTAGAAGGTCCTCAAAAAATAATGCCTGAAACTACTAAAATAAGTTGTAAGTTATATTTTCAATACAGTAAAACATCTGGAGTTTGAGAGTATGCTGTGTTGACATAGTTTAAATCTTTATATTTAGGAACATTTGGAGAGTTTGACATTGTGTAGGCTGACCTTCAGAGAAGCTAAGTGAATTCTTTGGGGTTGATCCTACAGTAGTAAGGAGATCTCTGAACAACATGCAGTCTCGAGGACTTTGAGCACTGTTTTTCGCTTCAGCATAACCATGGAAGTAGTCTTACCTTCTTTTGCTCTGGCTGTGGAGTGGATTGGTCTACATATGGGATTACTCTTATGTGCATGCATACATCAACAGACACACATAGAGATGAGTATGTGTCTTTTATTGAAGTTGTCTAGAAGTTCTTAAAATCTTCAAATGCAGATAACATTGGAGGAATGAAAGAAATCAAAACAGTCTTGCTTTCTCCATTGACCAATCAGACCAATCGTAGGCCATCTTTCTGGTTCAATGGACATCACCCATGAAGCTAAGATACAGTAGGCTGCCTGTTGTGAGCTCATTACCTGTTTGTTAGAGCCCAGCTTATTATTCTGGAAGAGGGACTGTGGATGGGCTTTCCGGCTTTTTGGTTCTAAGCCTGTGGCTCCAGCAAGGATTTTTTTTTATCCAGAGTGTTAAAACACTGAGGACAGAAATAAATGCCTAAGCGCAAAAACTTCCCCAGGCTGACCCAGATCCCTGTGCTCAGAGCCTGCACCCACATAGCTCCCAGGTTGGAGCACAACTGAGTAAAGCACTTCCCACAACAGATCTTCACAATCTGAACTGCAGGGAAATTTGCCATTCCTATCAGAAAAATTAAAGATCCCAGTGACACAGAAGTTTGGAAAGGGATGCTTTAAGCCCACATTCCTTTGGGAGATGCTGTCCTGGTGGGATTACTGATGCCACAGGATGGAGGTCTCGGAGACCATCTTGGGCATTTGCTTCAAAGTGTTTTACCAGCAAAGGTAAACTCATCTTGAGAAATTAGTCTCCAGTGTCTGCTAAGGTCCTTGTAAGAGCCCCATCTGGTACCAGCCAGACACATTAACATACACACAGCATCAGTCTCTGCCCTCAGGGGAATGAGCTTGCATTTACAGTCAGAGGTCAGATCAGCACATGAAAAACAAGGCAGGCAGGGCATCCAAGATGAGAGCAGGGCGCAAGGTGCATCCTCCATCACTGGACTTGATTTTCTTTTAGTCTTGGTTTATTCATTGCTTTTGCAAATCTAGGCAATTGCTAAGGTCTGTTATTATTATTAATTATTATTATTAGGTTTAAAAATTACTCTTGTTCTATTATTCATCACACACACACACACACACACACACACACACAGTTTTCCAAAGTCATGATCACTGAGTATAAAGGAAAAGCCAACCCTCCTACACTGTTGGTGGGAATGTAAACTGGTACAGACCCTCTGGAAAACAGTGTGGAGGTNTCCTCGCTTTCTACCCTCCTCCACACATGCTCTATATAAATAAATAAAAAATAAATAAATAAACATTTAAAAAATTTTTTAAAAAGAAACAAAACTGATGAGAAAAGGGAGAAAAAGGAGAGAGGCAAACCATAAAACAAACTCTTAACTATAGAGAGTAAACTAAAGGTTACTGCACGGGAGGTGGGTAGAGGGATGGACTAAATAGTGATGGAATTAAGGAGAACAGTTGTGATGAGACCTGGGTATTAAATGTAAGTGATGAATCACTAAATTAT